>NC_091750.1:31739128-31981628 GCF_043380555.1 Nothobranchius furzeri | reverse complement strand
TGCTGCTGTAGGACTGCTGCTGTGAAGCTGCTGGAGGAGGTAGGGGGTGGTGTTGGCGGTGAGCAGACTGAGAGGACATGTGCTGACCCACACCCATGCTTGAAGGCAGGGATCCCTGCATGAGCCTTTGAGAGTGACCCAGCCCAGAAACAGGATTGGGAATGGTATAGGGGGGGCCCACATCCCTGACGAAGACCTCCATGGGCTCCTTGGAGATGGAACTCATGTCAGACGCCACCTGGCCAGGCTCCTCTTTGACTGGATGAGTGGCAGAGGTCAGAGTGGCCACCGGAGTGGTCGGGGTACACGGTGACAACAACCCGGACTCTTGAGCATGGCTCTTCTTTAAGTGGCGAGTCAAGTGGTCTCTGCGGCCAAAGCGCTGAGCACAGTGTGGGCAGAGGAAGTCCCGGCGCCCAGTGTGCACCACAGCATGGCGTCGTACGTCCTTACGCGTGTAGAAGCGACGGTCGCATCGTTCACACGAGTACTTTCTCTCTCTCACAGGCGCACTGGTGCTGCCCTCTAGTGAGGGAGGTCTATCGCTATGTTCACTCAGGCTCTCCAGCAGAAAGGGGGGCTCCTCTGTGCTGGGTAGGCTCAACGCATCACTGTGGGAGGTCACCAGGTGGCGTCGATAGCCAAGCTGGGTGTTATATTGTTTCCCACAATCCTGGCATTGGAAAAGCTGTCTGCTAGATGAAAGGTTCTCATGAAGTTGCCCTTTCAGATGATCCTGTTGGTGGAACATGGTAAAGAGTGAAGCTGCACAGGGACTCTGGCCAAGAGCCTGAGCTGATGTGAGTGATTATCATGAGAAGTCAAACATCAGTTTGCCGCTCTCTGGTTGATTGAGACCTTCACCAAAAGTTGATTTTTAGATAGAAGTTCTTGTAGTGATCTGACAAGTCTTACTGAAGCAAACCTGTGTCCAGTACGTGGTTTCAGTGCAGAAGATGCACACGAACCCCAAACAGCAGCACTGATGAGGAGCTTCAGAAGGCCTGGCTGGAGCCTGAAGCTCCTGTGTTCACCACGCAAAAGCTCTGGACACCATGGTACGAGCAGAAGAGTCACAGAGACAGCCCGACAGCCTTACAGACCTGCAAAACAAAGCACAAAATAAACATTAGTGATCGTCATTCTGCAAATTGCACATTTTGTTTAAGCTATTTTGCACAACTAAAGGCTCATTTCTACTTCTACGTCTGCGTGGGTAATGAGCTCACAGAGGTGACCAACACATGCACAACTATCCGTTTAAAGTAATGAAGACCACAAGCTTGTGATCGGTCAGGACGCTGCTTCCTGTAAATTCGTCAACAGCACCGCTACCTCTTCTTTTCAACAATAGCCACCTTGTGTACAAGTGGGCACTGGCAGGGATGTGTTGGGATCGGAACCAGCGATTAGAGCGAGGGGCCAGGGACTCATGTGACCTTTACGGCTTCATCCGTTTGCTTCAAACCACAGCATATAAGCCTCCTTCTTCCAACCAAGTTTCACAACTACAGAAGTTCTTTGGATGAGAGGAGAAGTGTCTTAATGGAAAACATGGAAAGTCCAACTGTTCCAACGAAACCTTCAAGATAAAGTGTTTAGATTTCAAAAGGAAAACTTCTGAAAGGCTTCAGTTTTCCTTAAAGGTCAACTTTACTGAAAAACCATTCAATAATGATTATTTCTGATTATAATGGGTCACTCTGAGTTTTTCATGCAGGCTGAACATCAAAATAGTCTTCTACAACTATCTCCTGCACTAGCGTCAGAGAAAATAGATGGTAAAACTCTAGGATTACAGCTAGCAGCTAACTAGCAGGCCCTGGTTGCATCTCATGGCTGGTGATATCTGAATTCAAAGGGAGCTATGACTCTATGAGATTCCTGTAGCCACGACGTCCAGGAACGAACCACTCTGGCTACCTCTCCTCCGGACCGCCGAGAGCGACCGTCACACAAAGGAGTATCGTAGAGTCTGCGCTGTATATCGAGCAGATGGCGCAGGCAATTCGACAAGAGGAAGGGTTGAAAGGAATTGCAATAGGTGGAAATGAACACAAAATTAGCTTGTTCGCGGACGATGCTAACCCTAACCCTGTTATGCCGCAGTGAGTTGGACACATCTCTTCCTAGACTTTTGGACTTATTAGAAATGTTTAATCTTTATTCAGGTTATAAACTTAACATGGCAAGATCACAAATTCATCCATCCATTGTCCAAACCCGCTTTGTCCACGCAGGGACGCGGGGGCCTGGCGCCTATCTCCAGCGGTCAACGGGCAATCAGGCGGGGTACACCCTGGACAGAGAGCCAGTCCATTGCAGGGCAACACAGATACACACAGGACAAACAATTGTGCACACACACACACACACACACACACACACACACACACACACACACACACCTAAGGACAATGTAGACAGACCAATCAACCTAACAGTCATGTTTTTGGACTGTGGGAGGAAGCCGGAGAACCCGGAGAGAACCCACGCATGCACAGGGAGAACATGCTAACTCCATGCAGAAAGATCCCAGGCTGGGAATCGAACACAGGACCTTCTTGCTGCAAGGCAGCAGCTCTCACTGCGCCACTGCACAGCCCAGATCACAAATTATCCACTTCAACTATACTCCGGGAGAGGAAATTAGAAACAGATTAAATATAAATTGGAAAACAAAAGTAATAAAAGCCCTGGGGATTAATTTAACTAAAAAACCTGAATATATGCAGCTAATTAAAATCTAGTTAACGATAACTTACGAAAGGACCTGGAGAGATGGTAAGTAAGTAAGTAAGTAAGTAACTTTATTTGTATAGCACCTCTCACAGACAAAAAGGTCACAAAGTGCTTCACAAGTTAAAAGGCAACAACATATAAATACAGTAAAATACAGCCACAATATACATAGTGTCAAATAAAACCAATCTGAATGAGACTAAGTTTAAAATGCCTGGAGAAACAAATGGGTTTTAAGATTGCTCTTAAAAACATCAACTGAGTCGATTGAGCGTAAAGACAGAGGTAGCTCATTCCAGAGCCTAGGAGCGACGGCCTGGAATGAGCGATCTCCTCGTGTCCTGAACTGAGTACGTGGGACCATTAAAAGGTTTTGATCCATAGATCTCAGCCTGCGAGAAGGCGTGTAAGGGCAGAGCATGTCTCGAACATACAATGGAGCCAGACCATGCAGCGCTCTGAAAGTCAGCACAAGAATTTTAAAATTTATGTGAAATAAGATAGGAAGCCAATGAAGAGCTTTTAAAATGGGGGTAATGTGGGCCCTTCTGTTGTCACGGGTCAGAATTCTAGCTGCACAATTCTGGACTTGTTGTAAGCGGGACAGCTCTTTTTTGTTTAGACAAGAAAATAAACTATTACAGTAGTCTAAACGGGATGATGTAAACGCGTGAATAATCAACTCAAGATCAGCTTTAGACACCATTGTTCTGAGTTTAGAAATTTGTCTCAAGTGGTAAAAACAGTTTCTAGTTAACTGCTTTGAGTGATGTTCAAGAGACATTCCCTTGTCAAAGAAAACTCCAAGGTTTCTAAGGGTAGGTTTTACAGACAAGCTCAGATCACCTAACTGCTGGTGAATCCCTGGAACAGCATTATCGGGGGCAATCACCAGTACTTCAGTTTTGTCTGAGTTCAGCCGTAAGGCATTTGCACCGAGCCACTGTTTGATTCGCTCAAAACATGATAATAAAGAATGCAATTTTTTAACGTCAGAAGGCTTGAAAGAACAATACAGCTGAAGATCATCAGCAAAGAGATGATAGGAAACATCATCGGCAAACTCCTGGATTAGGTTTCCTAAAGGAAGGATGTACAACAAGAACAAAATCGGGCCCAAAACTGAGCCCTGGGGTACTCCACACCGTAGATCAGTTGGGTCAGACAGGATCTGGTTGACTGAGACACTTAGGCTTCTCCCGGATAAATAGGATGGTCCACCTACCCCTTTGATTTTGCTAGTAAAACAAGCGGTAAAAATGAACATAGTACCAAGACTGTTGTATTTATTTCAATCTCTTCCAGTCGAAGTCCCAGCCCAACCATTTGCACTGTGGAACAAAATGGTATCCAGATTCATAAGTGTGTGTGTGTGTGTGTGTGTGTGTGTGTGGTGGGGGGGGGGGGGGGGGGGGTAAAGGGGCCAGAATACTATTTTCTACACTTCAGTTGTCTAAAGATAAAGGTGGAATGTCTGTGCCAAGCTGCACAACTTAGACCCTTATGCGGTTGGTGTGACCGTACTTATGTAGCACGGTGGAGAGACATTGAGACCTGTGTCCATGGCTATAATATTCAAGCTGCAATGGGGGAGGAGAGCTTGACCAAATCACTTAGATCCTGTCACTACTTTCTCTTTAGAATCATGGTACTCTCTGGTCAAACAGCTAAAATTGAAAAATTGTCAAAAACTGCTTAAGTGGATTGCCCAGGATGAGGAGTTTAAGCTAGGGTTATACGACTATTTTCAAAGACTGGACGAGGAAAGGTTTAACAGCCTTCTGTGTGGCTACTAAAAATAATATAAGAACTTTCCAGGAACTGAAAAACAAATTTGATTAGAAAAATCAGGATCTCTTTAAATATTTTCAATTGAGAGACTATTTCAACAAGGAGATTAAGGGGCAGCCTCTGAAGAGCTTAACCCAGTTGTTGAAACAATATGTCGAGCTTACAGTCAAAAGAACACCAAGATTATCTCAAAATTATATAACAGCTTGATGACTACCTTAAAGGCTACATCCCTTTATGTAAAAGCAAAATGGGAATGAGAACTGCATGTTGTAATAACAGAAAAGGAATGGTACCAAATCTGCAGTATAGCATGGACATCTACAAACTATGTGCTGGCAGGAATTTAATTGGAGGTGTATATTAGGTTTGTAATCACTCCACATGTGAAGAGCAAACCGCTCCAAATAAAACAGTCGTGTTGGAGAGGATGTAGAGGCTTCAATGCTCACCACACCCATATTTTCTGGGCTTGTCCCAATATTCAATCCTTTTGGACCCATGTTGAAACCATAATACAAAAGATCCTGGGATACCACGTGCCAAGAGAAGCTACTGTACTATTTTTGGGAAACATAACTAAATGGGTACGGAGTGAGGACCATTACCTTGTAAAGATTTTATTAACAGCTGCAAGGAAGACCATAACAAGACTTTGGCTCAAGCCCACAGCACCGGTGTCGGTACAAGATCTGCTCGGGTGCAAAATCGGCTCGGGGTCCGTCGACTGCCGATGACGTCAAAGTAGTTGATTGGCTGAACATGAACCTTACGGAATTATGTAATCATGTTACGTTGTTATCACGTTATGTTGGTCCAGGAAAATGTTTCTGTTGAAAAGATGGACAACTTTTACAAAGAAATCCATCATTACCTCTTTGAAAATACACTTTTAGCATAGAGCTGCATGTACAGGTGCTGGCCAGTAAATTAGAATATCATCAAAAGGTTGAAAATATTTCAGTAATTCCATTCAAAACTTGAAACTTGTACATTATATTCATGCAATGCACACAGACCAATGTATTTCCAATGTTCATTACATTTAAATTTGATATTCATAAGTGACAACTAATGAAAACTCCAAATTTGGTATCTCAAAAAATTAGAATATTCTGAAAAGGCTGAATATAGAAGACACCTGCTGCCACTCTAATCAGCTGATTTACTCAAAACACCTGCAAAGGCCTTTAAAAGGTCCCTCAGTCTTGTTTTGAAGGCACCACAATCATGGGGAAGACTTCTGACTTAACAGCTGTCCAAAAGACAATCATTGACACCTTGCACAAGGAGGGCAAGACACAAAAGGTGATTGCTAAAGAAGCTGGCTGTTCGCAGAGCTCTGTGTCCAAGCACATTAACAGACAGGCGAAGGGACGGAAAAAATGTGGTAGAAAAAAGTGTACAAGCTCTAGGGATAACCGCACCCTGCAGAGAATTGTGACGACAAACCCATTCAAAAATGTGGGGGAGATCCACAAAGAGTGGACTGCAGCTGGAGTCAGCGCTTCAAGAACCACCACGAGGAGACTCATGAAAGACATGGGATTCAGGTGTCGCATTCCGTGTGTCAAGCCACTCTTGAACATGAAACAGCGCAAGAAGCGTCTCGCCTGGGCCAAGGACAAAAAGGACTGGACTGATGCTGAGTGGTCCAAAGTTATGTTTTCTGATGAAAGCAAGTTCTGCATTTCCTTTGGAAATCAAGGACCCAGAGTCTGGAGGAAGAGCGGAGAAGCACAGAATCCACGTTGCATGAGGTCCAGTGTAAAGTTTCCACTGTCAGTGATGGTGTGGGGTGCCATGTCATCTGCCGGTGTTGGCCCACTCTGTTTCCTGAGGTCCAGGGTCAATGCAGCCGTCTACCAGGAAGTTTTAGAGCACTTCATGCTTCTTGCTGGTGACCAACTTTATGGGGATGCAGACTTCACCTTTCAACAGGACTTGGCACCTGCACACAGTGCCAAAACCACCAGCACCTGGTTCAAGGACCATGGTATCCCTGTCCTTGATTGGCCAGCAAACTCGCCTGACCTTAACCCCATAGAAAATCTATGGGGTATTGTGAAGCGGAGGATGCAATACGCTAGACCCAACAATGCAGAGGAGCTGAAGACGACTATCAGAGCAACCTGGGCTCTCATAACACCTGAGCAGTGCCACAGACTGATCGAGTCCATGCCACGCCGCATTACTGCAGTTATTGAGGCAAAAGGAGCCCCGACTAAGTATTGAGTGCTATACATGCACATTCTTTTCATGTTCATTCTTTTCAGTTGGCCAACATTAGAGAAACAAACATTTTTTCATTGGCCTTTAGAATATTCTAATTTTCTGAGATACCAGATTTGATGTTTTCATTGGTTGTCAACTATAAATATCAAAATTAAACGTAATAAACATCGGAAATACATTGGTCTGTGTGCATTGCATGAATATAATGTACAAGTTTCACGTTTTGAATGGAATTACTGAAATATTTTCAACCTTTTGATGATATTCTAATTTACTGGCCAGCACCTGTATATTAGGGCTGAACGATTAACTGCATGTGCAATTAAATTGCGATGTGACAAAAGGAGATTTTCTAATCGCAAAGGCTGCAATTTGGCAGCGAGTGGTTAGCGCTATGCTAATATATGTGGAAAAACCCATAGGAATGCTAATGCTAACATCACCGATTACATTCTTACAAGTTATGAATTAGAAACGTGCCAAATGATTACATTTGGAGTCTAATAGAAAGTAAAACTACCATCAATCAAATAAGTACAGACAGGTATTTTAGTAAAGCCAGAAAACTTTTAACTCCAGAGTTTTGGCTAGCAGCTATTAGCGTAACTGAACTACGCATGGACAAGACGTCAAAAACTCTAAACACAAAATACTTCAATAAACGGGACACACTTCTTTCCTGCAAATACAATTTCACAGGTGTTGCTAATACCTATGATCCTTCAAGGGATGTGCTCAAAGAGGAGTTCAACATTATGAATAAAATATAGTGTTTTATTTTACAAATACCATTATAAACACAAACTTACGTCTTAAGAAACATTATTTTAATAACAAAACTGCTAAATTCTTTCCAACAGTATAGGTGTGTAGTGTATTTTGTCCGAGTGGGTTTGCTGTACTTTGACGTCATCGGCAGTCGAAGGACCCCGAGCCGATCTTGCACCCGAGCAGATCCTGTACCGACACCGGACCAACTCCAATAGATGACAACTGTACGAGCCCTATCGCAGATGGAAAAACTGACATTTATGTTAAGGTTAAGAGAATCCGAGTACAATAATAAATGGAAAAAGTGGATTTGTTTTATGGGTAGAGTGGTAACGAGAATAAGCTCCTTCATCTCCTCTGACCAGGTTTTCTTCAGTTCTGTTGTTTTTTTAAAAACTGCAATAAAAATAAGTTATAAAAACACAGGCACCTGTATGGCCAAATGCCACCACAACACATTGTTTTTTATATTTTGAGTTTCTTTTATATTTGAAGTTCAGTAAATATTAAGAGGTTAATTGATTTATTTAATTTATATTGCACACAGTGAGAGTCCTGATTAGGGGTCGATCGATTTATCGGTCAGCCCATGAATCGGGCTGATATTTAGCATTTTTTCATCATCGGCATCGGCCGCTAAGCCTCTTTAGTAGAGCAGATTTAAAGTCAGGCACCTCCGCGGGCAGCCTGCTACTGCTGGAAGCCGGTGAAGGACCCCGATCCAAAACACTGGGAGTATTTAAATCTGAGTAAAAGGTAAGGCTTCTCTTGGTGTTTCTAACCCCTACAGCTGTATATTTAGTGTGAATTAAACATAAAACATTAAATAAAATTTAGCTGAATGAAAGAAAAAAACGAGCCGTAAGAACCGCCGCTAACTGACAGCATGCTGCTAATGCTAGGCTAGCTTGTTGTTAGCTTTAGAGAATGTCTGAAACTCAGACAACTCGCAAACCTACAGTGTTACAAATAATTTTGTCTCAATTCTAGCTTCGGTGGGAGGAACTTGGGTGGAACCAATGAGAGCACGAGTCTTAGCTACCAATCACGTTTATCGAATTCCTGCCCAATCATTGGGAGAGGAGGGCAGGGTCAGAGCTGTAGAAAGAGAGAGTTACGACACTCTTTGAACTCGCGGTCACGTGGTTCATGGAGCTCTCAGTTCCAAACATCCCACAGCGCCGTAAGTCAGTTTGAACGGCGTATGGTGGGACAAATCACAAAAATTGAATATCGTCACATTTCCCCTGGCGATTCGTGGTAATTATTGAATAATATTATATATTATATATTATGTCCTAACTCCTTCACAAAGTAGACTATTTATATTTTTCTGAGCATTTGTAGGAAGACGAACACCCGTGACTGTTCTACATTACAGGAACACGACAGTGCTAACACACTGTAGAACACATTTAGACCACATACATTACTATAATATACTATAGCAGTAAATCTGATGTAGTAATGCAACACACTGCTCTAATATAAGCATATTTAATAACTTTAAGTCCTACAAGAACCCTAAACTCGAGTTGTAATATCCATTTTAAAGTGTTTATTGAAAGCTAGAATTCAGCTCCAGCTTACCTTGAAGAAAACATGCAGCTGTTTATGCTTTGAATGATGATCTATTATGTTCAGTAGAATACATTTTACAGTCATTACTTTATATTTTTATGTGAAGACAGTACATGCATCTATAACCCAGTTTATCTGGCTTCTATAGCAACTAATTACAAATAAAACTTCAATAAAACTGTATGGTTCATCACAGTAGATAAAAAAGTGCTAAGTGTGGAAAAAATGAACACCAAACTTGTACAACATGTATAATAGTATTTTTAATAAAGCATTTTACCAACATTATGATTAGTCATTATATATGAACAAATAAGCTGAATCATTAATTATGAGCAATGTACTCAAAAGCGTTCTTCTTCTGTTCTTCTGTCTCTTCTCCTGGAATGTAAACATACTGAACCAAGCGTCCGACCTTGGTGATGTTACTGTGTGAAGGGGCAGCTGTTAAGGGCAGACCATTATAAGCTTCATAACGCTACACTATCAAGGCTCTACATGTTCTGCTCTCAGCTGCACAAGGCTGCAATTAAACTGTTAAATGTGGCAAGAAATAAACTAATACACCACTCTACAGGCACATGTAGAGGAGGGACAGGTTACTAAGACTAGGCAAGGCAAGGCAAGACTCAGGGCTGATCTGATGATTTCAGAGAATGAGGAAAGCAGCAGTGAAGCAAATGAGATGAGGGAAAGTGAGGGGGGACATGAGATGGTATCAGGACAGAGGGACATCCCAGGAAGCCATGAGGAGCCGGCGTCAGGGCCAGGAGGAGAAAGGAACAGGCGATGCAACCAGGGAACCCAGCTGGAAAACCTAAGGGAGGAAATAGAAAGTCAAAAAGGCATGAAAAACTCAAGAGGCATTAAATGGAGTAAACAGACAATCAAAAAGGTACAACTCGGTTTTTCAGTGGGTTCAACAGGCTGCAGGTTTCTTCAGGACACGAGTGTCCCTCTGCCTGGTGTTAGAACCCTGCACAGTCAAATGCAGCCCATTAAACTGGAACCAGGTGTGTTAGGAGAGGTGTGTGACATGCTCAGTTTGAAGGTAAAAAATCTGACAGAGATGGAAAGAGAGTGTGTGCTTACTGTGGATGAGATGGTAATCACTCCAGGCGTGCATCACTCCATCACAGACCCAACTGGGATTTGCCACCACCGTTGTTCCTGGTCAGCTCTCCGCTCAGCCTCTATGAAAGCATGAAGATGGACACATGACACAGTTTAACCTTTAATGGTTACATAAGATCTTTGTTTTAGTTACTCTTTGACATTTATTTATTGATAATTGTGTTATTGTTAATTCTTATTTCTTGTCTTTCATTCCTTAATAACAAAATTGCAAATGCTGATATTATAAAGCAAGTGGAAATGAGCAGTTTTATGGAAAATGTCTAATTTTTAAAAGTTATTGTTCGACTACTGTTCTTGAATTATCTTAAATCTATTCTTATTACTTGAGTCCACAAAACAGAACAACATGTCTTCTTACGTTCGTAATCCTGTTTGTCTCATGCTTCAGCAGTTCGCTGCAGTCAGTGTTATTAACTGAAAATATTAAATAATTACTTGTCTTCACAATCACATTTTCTTTATTATTGGTCTCTCCACTTGTGCTTCCGTTTCTGATGCATGTTCGTGTTGATACAGCAACGTATTGTACAAAAAATCCCAAATTAAACTAATAATGTAAAAAGTTTATAACCTATTTCAAACTGTGGGGAATATTTCTAAAATGTAGAATCAAACAAACTGAAATGAACCCATCTACAGCTCGTCCTCCTGCTCACAACCAACAAGCTGCACACAGTTAGCTCATTAAAGGTTATCTAGCTGAAACAGGCAACATAAAATCTCATCGTTGGCTTAAGCGGTTAGCTAACGCTTCACAACGCAACAAAATGATGACATTTCATCAACTTACCGGAGAAAATCCTTCCGAAACACCGAAAATGAACTACGGTCGATGCAGCAGCGGGGCTGTTTGGAGCTATTCGAAGCTGCATGAACCACGTGACTCCCGCATTCCGTTCTTTCCATAGGAGTCTATGGTCGTAACTCTCTCTACAGCTCTGACGGAACTCTGCCCTCCTCTCCCAATGATTGGACAGGAATTTGAGAAACGTGATTGGTAGCTAAGACTCGTGCTCTCATTGGTTCCACCCAAGTTCCTCCCACTGACGCTAGAATCGAGACAAAATGATTTGTAATTCAATTCAAGTTTATTTATATAGCGCCAAATCACGACAAGCGTCGTCTCAAGGCACTTCCCATAATAAACATTCCAATTCAGGTCAGTTCATTAAGCCAATCAGGAATAATGTTTCCTATATAAGGAACCCAGCAAACTGCATCGAGTCACTGACTAGTGTCAGTGACTATACAGCAATCCTCATACTAAGCAAGCATGCAGCGACAGTGGAGAGGAAAACTCCCTTTTAACAGGAAGAAACCTCCAGAGAATCCTGGCTCAGTATAAGCAGCCATCCTCCACGACTCACTGAGGATGGAGAACACAGAGCACACACACACACACACACGCACGCACGCACACACACACACACACACACACGCACGCACGCACACACGTAGATTTGAGGTTTGTAGAATGAAATGTGCGTTTTGAGAGTTTTGATTTCAAACTTGTAACTTGACTTTTATTTTGGAAGTCTGCTAGGTAAAAACCGAAAGTTTCATGTTTCTGAATGAATGTTTGATGTTACAAAATGAGTAAATGTACAAAATACAATGTTCCTGTTACTAAACAAGACAGGGTTTCCCTTACATAGACGTAGCCGTGGCGGGCCGCCACGGCTGAAATCCCACCGCCACGCCTACAACATCCCAAGTTTTATTGATGTTTTTTTTTTTTTTTTTTTGCGCCGTTTCCCGAAGAAGCAGCGGGAAATACTGTGTTGTTGCTTGTAATCACAGCCGGCAGGTAGCAAGGAGGAGGAGGCAGGGCAGGGTGGTTACAGCTATGAGCGTACGGATAAAGCATTTTTGACGAATACGAGCAAGAAACGAGTGTAAAACTCGGAAATATCTGTAATCGTGCTGAATGAAATCCTCATTGGGTAACTGACTGTCTTCACGCTCTGTGATTGGCCAGTCAGATAGAGCGCCCGCCCCTCCCTACACACAAAACTGCAGCCGGGAGCTCCGTCAGCTCGGCCCCGGCATCAACGCACACACACAGACAGACACACACACACACAGTAAAGCCGGGCGTACACTGTGCGACTTTTTCACTTTTTTTAGCCGATTTTCCACTCGTGCGAGAATCCACAAGATCGGGGCGAGTTTAGCGCCGAGCGTGGTGTAGTGTACAGGGGGTTACGAGAGGCGATTAACACCACGTGACCAGCTACCGATCAGCAATCGTGAGGTCGCATGGACTTCTGGCGTGTTTAATATTTTGCTCGTCCCTCGTGAGGGTATCGCACTGTTGAAGCGGCGCAGCGAGCAGCTGCGACCCAAAAAGTATCAGAACCGCTCACGGCGCATGCGCAATCCTGCATCAACACCGCTCGCCCGCTATTTCCCTAATAACACACGCTGTTCGTTTTTATTTCTACACGTTTTTTACTCACAAAGATTGACAAGAAAGCGTGTTTGTCGTGTTCATGTCAAATTAAACTGATCACAAAACACAGATTTACTTTCTTTATTTCGTTTTCCTCATCCAACCCCCATAAATCCCTGTGTGTCCTCCTGCAGCACTCCCGAAGGACAACAGGCAAAACAAGACAAAAAAGTCTGACGTGTTGTGTAAAAACTGCTGTTTTTAGCATATTTTAGGTCCGACGTGTTGCTACCAGACGTACAGTGAGCACATGACTCGTGAGATCTACCCTGCGCTGAAGTCGTACAGTTTGAGCTGAAGCTGTGTTACGAGTGAAAAAGCTGCACAGTGTCCGCCCAGCTTATTATAATGTTCACTGTAATGCATCTTGATGTTCTTAACAAATAAATCAAATAAAAAATATTGGTCAATAATGCCAAATATGTAAATTTGTGTTTCTGTCATTTTTATACTGGCTTAAAAATACTTCATTAAGTCTGCTAAGCAGGGGTGTAGAACGTGTTTAATAAGGCCAGCCCGGTAATGATCTTGGACCAAAATAAAGGGGGCAGAGAGTCAAATAAAGGGGACAAAAGAAGATGTTTTTCCAGACGCCAAGAAAAATTAAATGCCAAATCCCCCCTGCAAAGTGTGTCACTGAGAGTTTAAAACAGAAATTATTCTTGTGCAAATATTGGTGTACTCACCTTTAATACTAGTAATTACAATGCAGCAGTCGCTGGATTGGTGCAGTTCAAAGTGGAGTGCATCAAATAAAACAATATTAACATAAAGGTGAGACGTGTCATACCCAAGCCCCCCCCCCCCCCCCCCCAACACCACCACCACCACCACAGCTGGAAAAATTCCTAGGGGAAACACTGCAAGAAATACAAGTATGAGTTGAGAACTACAAGTTACAAATCCAAAGTTACATGTGATGAAATCCTAGCTCCATAGCAGGACGTCTGCAGCAACACCTACCTGAGGTCAGCAGCTCTGTTCTATATTTACCACCTCTACTGGTTCTGGCCAACTCTGTCTCCACCCATCTCATCACAGCCGGAGTTCTGGAGGTCCAAAGACACCCAGACATCCAGCTGAGCCTTATTGATTTGTCATGCAGCATTTATCTTGAAACATGCTTACAGAAAACATCTGTCTCCATGGTAACCGGTCAGTAGTGGATAAATGAAGGCCCCTAACGTGGGCTCTACTAGGACTGGGTTGGAACTGAACGGAGATCCACTTGTTATCTTTAAACCGGACCGGACCGAGCCGTTCTATGCCAGACCGGACTGGTGCTAAGTTCCGCAGCTAACCTCCTGGGTTGGTTCCGATCGGCTAAAACTAGGTTCGGTGGTACACAACGACCTTTGCTAAGCTGGTTCGGACACCCGCTTCCGTCGCTGGACCGAGCCGTACTACTAAAACAAAAGCTGAGCCAAGTTGAGTCGGAGTTTGGTGAGCGGGAGCCAAGTTGGTTTCCCGGCAGAACCGGGCCATAGCGGCGGTTCGGTGAGCGGACAGAACCGAGGAGCTACTCACAGACGGTCTCTCTCTCCGGCTGCTCGTCCGGGATCCATTTCCTCTCCGTGGCGACATTTTGGGACAAGTTTGGAAATGTTTGTGGACTTCGGGCCTGGCCTGGGCTCTGGATTGGAGCCGTGCATTCTGGGAGGATGACGTCACAGCCCGGGCTCGCGCTGGGCTAGGAGGAACTCAAGCAGCGCGCGAATGTGAGGACTGGCTCAGTCCTCTACCCTGCCGCTGTCCCTGTCCCTGTCCATAGCTCCTCTGAACTTTCCCGAATGTCCAAGCAGATGATGAGCCTTTTTGGGAACACTTGTGCGATAAGCTCCTCCACCTTGAACTTCAACAAGTACAGGTCCAGACTTACTGATCATCACCTTCAAGCCATACTGAGGGCCTCCACTGCTTCCTCCCTTAGGCCAAAGAGGAGGCCCTGCCGTCTCTAGCAGCAAGAGGAACTGTGTTCCCAAGAACAGTTCATGTTCCACTCATGTTCAGAAGAAGAAGAAAATATCATTTCTATAGCGCCTCTCAAGATAAAAATCACGAGGCGCTTCACAAAAACAAAAAATAAAAATAAAATGTTAAAATATAAAAAAGCATTTAGAGAATGTTTAAAAATATATTTAAAATGAGCAAAAATACGCAATTGTGATTTAAAAGAAAAAATGTTAAGAAGGAGAGAGAGTGAACAAGAAAGAGGGAAACCAGTGGATCCTGAGGAAGGTGGAATAGGTGGGGAGAGCAGAATAAAGAGAGAGAGGTGAAGAAGGTCATACAAAAGCCAGCTTGAACAAGTGAGTCTTCAGCTGCTTTTTAAAGGAGACCTCTGAGTCCACTGATCTCAGGCTCAGGGGGAGAGAGATCCAGAGTCTGGGGGCCACAGCAGCAGATGATCTGTCACCTTTGACCTTTAGCCTGGTGCTGCACAACCAGTAGGCTTTAGTCACTGGACCTCAGGGACCTGCTGGGGGTGTAGGGACTAAGAAGATCACCAATGTAAGATGGTGCTTGTCCATGTAAGGCCCTATAGACCAGAACCAGGATCTTGAAATGAACCCTGAAGTTGACTGGCAGCCAGTGAAGCTGGAGGAGAAGCGGGGTGATGTGGGTGTGTTTGGAGGACTTGGTCAGAAGCCGAGCACAGGCGTTCTGAACCACCTGTAGACGGTTCAGGGAGGTTCTGCTCAGACACGTGAAAAGAGAGTTACAGTAGTCTAAGCGTGAGGAGATGAAGGTGTGGAGAACTGTCTCAAGTTCAGAGCGGGACAGAACGGGACTCAGCTTAGCAACGTTCCTGAGATGGAAGAAGGAAGAGCCAACAAGAGAACTGACATGAGAATCCAGGGTGAGAGCGGGGTCAAAGGTCACGCCAAGATTCCTGACAGAGGGTTTGGTGTGAGAAGCAGGCTGACCAAGAGAGTCTCTGACTTTGGGAACCAGCTTGTCTGGGGCACAGATGAGGATCTCAGTCTTATCTTCATTCAGCTGAAGAAAGCTCCCACCATCCAGGTTTTGATAGAGTCTAAGCAGGTGTGTAACAGCTGCAGCTTAGACATCTCATGGGGCTTAAAGGAGATGTACAGTTGGATGTCATCTGCATAAAGATGGTAGGAGATTCCTTTGAAGGAGCTCAGGATGTGTTGAAGAGGAAGCAGATAGAGGAGGAAGAGCAGAGGCCCCAGCACAGAACCTTGTGGGACACCATGGGTAAGAGAGGTGGTGGAGGACCTAAACTTGGAGACGGCCACAGAAAAGGAGCGCTCAGAGAGATAAGAGGAGAACCACTCCAGAGCAGATCCTGATAGGCCTACCCAGTCTCTCAGCCTCTCCAGTAGCAGGTGATGGTCAACAGTGTCAAAGGCTGCAGTCAGGTCCAGCAGGACCAGAACAGAACCGTCCCCTGCATCACTGTGAGTCAGAAGGTCATTAGAGACCCTAAGAAGAGCTGTTTCAGTAGAATGAGCTCTACGAAAACCCGACTGGAAGCTATCATAGATGTTATGTTCATCAAGAGCAGCTGTGAGTTGTTTAGCCACAACCTTTTCCAAGATCTTGGAGATGAACGGAAGTTTAGAGATGGGTCTGAAGCTGCAATGGAGAGAGGGGTCGAGACTCGGTTTTGTAAGAAGCGGGTGGATTACAGCGTTCTTAAAGTAAGCAGGGACCTGACCAGAGACCAGAGAAGCATTAATTATAGAGAGCACGCTGGGACCGATGGACTGAAAAGCACTTTTAAACAAAGATGAGGGTAAGATGTGGAGGGGGCATGCAGAGGTGTTCATAGAGTTAACTAGTTTGGTTAACTCAGGCAAAGAAACAGGAGCAAAGCTATCTAGGATGATGGGCCTGGTTGGAGTCGGGAGAGGCGGCGATAAGGCTGAAGGAGAGATGCTAGATCTATCCTTATTGACTTTGTCCACAAAGAAAGACAGAAAGTTCTCACAGTCTGCAACAGAGTGGATGGAGGCTGTAGGAGAGGCAGGAGAGACGATGCTGCTGATGGTGTTAAACAGCACCTTGGGGTTCCCTTTGCTCTGGGACACCAGGTTGGAGAAATAGTAAACCCTAGCGTCTCTGACTGCAGAGTTAAAGGATGTCAGAAGATCCTTTAGGTGCAGCAGATGGACGTGGAGATGGGTTTTCTTCCACAAACGCTCAATTTTTCTGCATTGGCGCTTCAGGCTGCGAAGGCTGTCAGTAAACCAGGGAGTAGGGTTCACTGCAGGAACTGATCTGGTTCTGACAGGACAGATGTTGTCCAGAATGGAGAGGCAGTGCTCGTTAAACTGAGAAGTTAAGGAATCTGGGTCGTTATCAGAAGAACAGGGTGGATCAAAAGCAGCAGAAAAATTGCTAGCTGTGCTCTCATTAAGAAAACGAGAACTAACCATACGGCGAGCAGGAAGTGGGGACGCAGAAACTGACAAGTTAAAGAAAATGCAACGGTGATCTGAAATATAAACGTCCTCAGGACAAACACTGTCAGCATTTAGACTCAGGGTAAAAACAAGGTCTAGAGTGTGCCCCCTGGTGTGTGTGGGGCCAGAAACATGCTGGGTAAAGCCGAAGGAGTCCATAAGGCTGGAGAAATTCATGGCAAAGCAATCAGAGGGATCATCAACGTGGATGTTAAAGTCACCAACAATCACCAGTCTGGACAGCTTCACAGTGGAGGATAGAAAGTCACTAAACTCCTGAAGGAAAGAACTGTTTGGACCAGGTGGACGATAGACCACAGCACAGTAGAACGGGTCCTTACGCCCGACTTTAATCAGCTGCAGTTCAAAGGAAGCAAGGTGACCAGAGGTTGTAGAGCTACATGGAAGATGGTCTCTGAAAAAAACAGCTAGGCCTCCACCACGACCAGAACCCCGGGGCTGGCTAAGAAAAGAATAACCACTCGGGCAGAGTTCAATCAGAGCAGAATAATCAGATGTTTGCTGCCAAACTTCAGTCAGAAACATAAAATCCAGGTTTTTAGACAGAATTAGATCATTGAGCAGGAAGGACTTATTGTTAACAGAGCGGGTGTTTAATAGGGCCATGCTGAGTGAGGTGGAGGAATCAGAAACTACAGAAACAGCTGGAGTTAGTGGACGTAAATTAGCAGGGTTAGATCCATGGTGTTTATAAAAACCACTTATGGAGGGAACAGGAGGAGAAACCACTGAGGAATGAGGATAAACCGACCTTAACACACTTGGACGGATGAACCGCGTCGCAACGCGGCCTGGCGGGAATGCGGAAGTGGCGCTCAGGTCACCAAACAAAGGACAAGAAGCTAGAAGATCGCGCCGATGTTTACTAGATAAACCACGCTTTAAGAGAAGTCTTATTCTCACCTGGATTCCTGCTCGTTTACCTCTTTTCCTCCGACGTTTTTCCGGGACCGGACAAACGTCGCTAGAGGTGCGCACCTCTGGATCATCGTTTGGTTCCGGGCCAGTGCGCCGCTCAGGTAAACAAAAAGGATGGTACGTCCTCGGTGCATCTTGGGCGATCGTGAACGAACGGAAGGACAAAAGAGTCTGGCGATCATAGGAGATGGTAGCGGGGACACTACTGAAGAGGATCACAGACAGGAGCAAGGTGGAAAAGAGGAGGTTAGTGGAGAAAAGTTTGAAAAAGTGGCCGCTGACCGCGGTTAAGCCAAGCACAGGCGCCATCTTGTTGCCGACCGGATGCGAAGAGAGGAGAACTGTTAATCCAGACATTTAAATCTGAATACAGCCAGTAGTCATGTTGGGTTTACGTACTTGAGCCAAGACATGCACACTCAACACAAGAGACAGTCAAATCAGACTTTATTTATATAGCACTTTCATAAACAGGAAGCAACACAAAGTGCTTGACAGATTAAAATGACCCATATAACCCACATTCCATCCCTTTTCTACACATAAAGCAATTAAGACAGTTTCACCACCAATCCACAAACCATTCCCACGCACACACACACACACACACACGCACGCACGCACGCACGCACGCACGCACGCACACACACACACAACACATTAAAAGACCACAGTAAACACTAGGCTGGGCTCAGATTGGACAGGTAATGAAAGACACGCCATCAAGGGGGCCATCTGCCTCGACAGCAGCAGATCGACGGCAGCAGCCAAGACACCAATCCAGGGCACCCTGGGAGGGAGGGTAGCAACCCTCACCACTACCTGGGCACTACCCAAGGAGCACCCCAGCCACTGCCACCGACCACCGGTCCCGAGGCAGAGGGCTCCCCAGAGGAAGGATTAAAATATGTAACATGTAAAATCACAAGAGCTAATATGGATAGTAAAATATCCAATAAAATGTGATTATAGAAAAAAAACATAAATGTGTAATACAACAGTAATTTAAATAAATAAATAAATAAAACAATGCAACAAATAGTAATCAGTTAAAAGCTAAACTAAAAAGGTGGGTCTTGAGCCTGTTCTTAAAAACATGAACTTTCTCTGCAGCCCTGAGATCCTTCGGCAGCCCGTTCCAGAGGCGAGGGCCGTAATAATAAAAGATGCCTCGCCGTGAGTGTGAGTCTGGACTTTAGGAATGATGAGGAGACGGATACCAGAGGAGCGCAGGGACCGCGAGGGTTCATATGGTAAAAACAGCTGTGAGAGATAAGATGGGCAAATACCATTAAGACACTTAAAAACCAATAAAAGTATCTTAAAATCGATCCTGAAACATACGAGGAGCCAACGCAGTGATTCTAAAACCGGAGTGATGTGCTCCCGCTTCCTGGTCTTCGTCAGGACACGTGCTGCTGAGTTTTGTAAAAGTTGTAGACCTGAAGTACTCTTTTGTAGTAGTCAATTCTACTGGTGATAAATGCAAGCATCAGCGTCTCCGTATTGGCCCGAGAGAGAATGGGGCAGACTATGGAGATGTTCTTGAGATGATAAAAACCTATTTTAGTGATGTTTTTATCTGTGGGATAAAAGTTAGCTCAGAGTCGAAAGTAAGATTCTTCACTTGTGAAGACGGATTAAAAGACAGTGATTGTATTTTTGGTAAAAGTTTCTCTCTCTGGGCCTCAGGACCGATGACTAAAACTTCAGTTTTGTCCTGGTTGAGCTGGAGAAAGTTTTCTGCCATCCAGAATTTAATATCTAAAATGCAGTTAAAAAGTGCATCCATTAGCTGCGTGTCATCAGGAGACACAGAGATGTACAACTGTGTATCGTCAGCGTAACTGTGAAAATTCACTCCGTGTCTCCTGATGACACCGCCAAGAGGGAGCATATAGAGGTTAAAAAGTACTGGGCCTAAAACTGAACCCTGGGGCACACCACATGTGATGCTGTGGACCCCAGAGGAACAGTTAATCCAAACTCACCATAAAAGTCCTGTCTGTGAGGTAGGAAGTGAACCATCTATGTGCAGCACCAGAGAGGGCGATTTGTTTTAAGCGGGTTAAAGGAATAGTGTGGTTCACTGTATCAAAGGCAGCGCTTAGATCCAGTAGAACCAACACTGTCGCCCTCCGGGCATCATGATTTATTCTAAAATCATTTAAAATGTTAAATCAAACAAAAGTTTTATTAAACGGTGCACAACTAAGGATGTCCCAAACTGGGAGATGCAGGACAGAGAAGCAGAACTGGACCTCCAAGCAGTCTGGATTAGTAGGAGGTCTGTTGGTTTGAAGGTGGAGGAGTGGAGGTCTTACTGTGCTGCTGGGGAGGTCTGCTAGGTCTGAGGAGGCGGGATCCAAATGTCCAGTGGAGTCGAGATGAGGGTTCCAGAGAGGGGTGGATGAGCAGTGGTGAACGGGACTGAGGGGAGGAAGATGCAGGCTGAAGAGAGGTCCAGGAGTATGGCTGAAGGTGTGAAGTTGAGCAGGATCATGGAAAAACAAGGAGCAAACATCAGGTGGAGTAATCAATAATATAACTAGACTACAGTTTCCTAGAGACTGAGTGGCAGGAGAGTATCCAGCTGGAGATACCCGTGTGGAGTGATCAACCGGCATTGAGCAGTGGCTGATGATGGATCTGCTGTCCCGTTCAGACACCGCTCACCTGGAATGGTTGCTAGAGGCTGATTAGAGGATGAGCTCACCTCAGACCATCACACATATAGGTTTGTAAAGAAACCATATTATTTTATTTATTCATTACTGATTACTTTTCTTACTCATTCTTAATTTGTTGTATATTTTTCCATCTTATTTTGTGTTAAATGAAAATAAAGAGATCTGAGAAGATTGTTTTATTAACATTGCTTTTCTTGCGTAAAACCTCTGGCCTCACCTAGACTCTGCCGACAGCAACCTTCAGCTACATTGAGTTTGAGACCCCGGTAGTAGATGGTCACGTGTGTGAGAGCTGAAGGCTACCGCTCACAAAGGAAAAACGAGGAGCCTCACAAATTTGAGGTTTGAGCTAAGACACCACAAGTTCCATGTTGTCCTTGCTACCAAGCATATTGTGTTATTAGACGTTTTTGCTAGTAACAGGTAACAATGCATTTTTTGTTATTGTCTGCACAGATTTTGTCAGCTGTTGACAGTGGGCATCTGGTGGTGTTTTCCTGTAGCTGTGTGTCAGGAAAAGGATTGTGCAACCATGTTGGGGCCCTACTACTTCAAGCAGCGCACTACTCATTGCGTAAAGGCAGTCCCTCCAGCTCTGGTCTGCACATCAAACCTACAACAGTGGAAAAGACCAATAACTCAAGTAAGTTAAAATTCATTTATTGTTCATTCAATTGATCTTTTTGGAATAACTCTGCAGCGGGATCTGTTAATAAATATTGTATTGTGCTTCAAGGAATACTCCTCTGGACAATAATACAAAATGTAATTAATAACTGACAGAAAATTACAATATTTAGGCTGGCCCAGATGTAGCAAGATATTTTGCAAGGGAAGTGTGACTATGTAGTGCAACAGGTCAATAATTATTGCATACATAGCCGTTTCTATATGTGCAACCTATGCAGCTTTGGAGCCCCCCAAGCCACTAGGGGGCCCCCAAAGCTGCTGTAGGCCAATGGGCTATCACTTAGCTATATTATATAAATTAATAGAAATAAATTATTAAGGCTATTATGGCAAGAAGCCAGAGTGAGATAAGCTAGCTCCGTGCCGAGGCCCGGAGGTTGGCGTGACTCTGTCCCGCATCTTTACACTCTCCTGTTTTGTGTTTAAATCTTGCATAAACTGCATGGAGAAATCAAGGGCTGCCTGACGTCTAACCAGGAGGCGGGACTTTAATGCAGACCCGGAGTGCTCCCGAACCACCAAAAGGATGAGTTGAACAGGCGCGGTGTAACATGTTGTTAAAAAACTCTTGTGTCTGCTCTGACAGAGTCTTTGTGATGTTTGTCCTAGTCATTTCTCCGTGTCACGCTGAGGAGTCTGACGTGAAAACTGTGCAGAAAATCACACAAAACATGTTGGTCATAACCAGTAATTAGACCAGTTCATGTTAAAACCCAAATATTGTGCCACAGATGAGGTGCTGGGTTGTGGCTAAACCTTTTAAAGCACATTAAAGAGATACCACCTTTTAGTTCTTTCTAAAACACAGAAAGGTTTTATTTACCTGCAACGTTTTGTTTGCGGCTGCAAACTTCGTCAGGCTGACGCTGATGGTGGCGTCACTTCCTTCTCCGTTTAAAAAGAACTAAAAGATGGAATTAGAATTTCAACACAGCAAGAACATGAAAGAGATGCTGAGAGGACGTGAAGCCTTGACTTAATCTCAGAATTCTGAGATTAGATCTGATCATTTTTAGAGATTTAGGTCAGTGAGGTTTTTATCCCTACAATATTTAGAGACTTGTTGTCATTTTAGAATAAATGCCATTTTATTTCTAAAGTAAGAAAAAATAGTAAGGTTATTTTTTTCAATGGGGTGTTGATATTAGTGGAAAATTAAACACAATGGATCTAAAAATATTACTGGTACGTTTATTACCACTCTGTGGTGGAAATTCAGTTGAAATTTTATTTGAAAACTCTGATAAACTGGTTAAATCTGCACATTTTAATAAAATTTGACTCACATGTTCCAAAGTTATTAGCTAAAGTTACTCAGAGCCTGTAGAAGAGCCCAAGTTCACTTGGAACTGTGAGATCATATGAAAGCTTTAGCTGTTGAAGTTTAATTCAAATAGGCATGAAATATACAATGGTAATACCAGTAATTACATGTATGTGCAACAGTGATGTTGAAAGGCAGGATACAAATTTTCACCTATTTCTGTACTTCATTTTGTTGCATTGGAATTTCATGTGGTCCCCCTTTGGGCCAGTTTGGACCCCCTCCGCTTTACAGTCCGCGTCGACAGAGAGCAGCAACCCCAAACACTGACCAAGCAACGGTACAGTTTGTGAACAAAGCGATTCTGTTATCTCTGCTCATGAAGATAAACATGAGATCCCTTTTCTGTTGGTGGAAATCTAACATGTTCAACCGATAACGATGAGTTCAGGAGCGTTTTAGAGCGCCTCTTTCTTCAGTGAGTGGTTCATCTGAATACTGTAATGTGATGAAGGAGCTATTCCTCTGAAGGTTATTTACCCTCTCTCCACAGATGCTTCTGACATAGAATTATAGAGTCTACAACCTACAACGTTCCTGGTTTCCATTTTCAGGTCTGATAAAGTACGTTTTGTTAGTGGCGTGTTTCGGGCTGCTATCAACCGCAGTTGAGATTCATCCTCAGCCACCTCTAACACGTCTGTACGGACCTGGGCCCTCTTTGGGTATCACACTCCGAGACTGCCCAGGTCTACTAATGACTATCGTCTATTTACACAAAAGATTTTTGTCAAATTCGACCCCGCTATGGCGTGTACTGATAAGATGACGAATGCCTTCGGCAACCTCTCGGAAACGGGGGCCCGCTGGACTAGTACCCTGACACAGCATGCAGAAGCTGATATCCGTCACATGCTTATTCAGGCACTTAAATTCACAGTTTCAAACAGTGACCGGTACCAGCATTAGGCCAAAGCGTTTCCTGGACGGATTTTTCTCAGTTGCTAATACAATTGGCAATCTTTTAAATTTTGGATTCTCTTCAGTCAACTCGATCGAGATTAACACAGTTCGTCGACACGTTGATGAGCTTAACAGAGAATATCCGGCTCTGCATAAGCAGGTACTGCAGCAGCGGCGTGGCCTGAGACAGCTGGACACATCTGAAAAATGTCCTATGACTGTGACTCCACGTTCATGTGTTGTTCATACTACTACTGTTGTTGGTAACCGTTGGTTACTTAATACCCCTTCTAGAGAAGCTGATGTTTTCTATGAGCATCATGGGGTGTCCACACGAGTTGTGCTTCCCTTTCAAACCCTACGGGTAACAGTTCCACATGGTGCTACGGTCCATGTAGGTGAGGTCTCTATATTACTTGGATCCTGGTGAGCACAAGTCTAAAGTGGAGTTTTCTCCTTTTTATGACAACATCTCCTTTGTTCTTACTCCAGCTACGGTGGATCGTGTAACATTCGGTGGTCCAACCATGGTTCGGGTGGGTGTGGTGAACAGGGTGCTGCGTGAGTTGTCGGCAGATCCCGGTCTCAGGTTTCAACCAGTGTCTTACTCCTGGTCCTCCGCTGATTCTGTCGTGATATTCACTGCATGCCTAAACCTCTGCCTGTCGTGGGGTTTGTCATTTTTCCTGTTCCGTCACTTCTCCGCACGGTTGACCTTTCTAGGGGACTCGGTCTGCAATGTCGGGGGGCGCCTAACTCGGGCCATCGCACCGGTTCGTGAGGCCGGTCCTGCTCCTCCACCTGCACCTCCTGTGCCTTCAGCTAGAACGTTGAAGGTGGAGTGATTTCTATTGCCAGATTCGTCGGCTCCATAGTTCTCTGTCTTGAGTTACACAAGTTTGTCTATGTTTGTGTGTGTGCATGGTTGTCTTTCCTGTTTATACAGGACGTGCAGACTTGGGTGATTTGAGATGGTCATGCTGTGGGTTCCTGAAGTCAGGTTATCAGTTAGTTAACAGTAGACGGGTTTAATCCACATATTACTGTTATCCATATTTGTTTTTATTTTCACTAATCTTAATTCTTTATGGGTACATTCACATGTAGGTTGATTACCAATTTCACTGATTTACATTTTTAGTGCTCTTTGACACTCATACATCTATCTTTTTATAGAACTTTGTTACAGTGATTTGTCATGTTTTTTTTTCTCTATTTAGATATTTGACCCACATACAATATGACTCTCAGGAGACCAGGAGATGTAGTAAAAAAATGTTTATTAGAGGTGAGCGGAGGCAGGGATGGGCTGGTTCCGGAGCTAGAGATTGGATCACTGGAAGACATGACACATGAAATGATGATCGGGATGGGGAGATACTTATGTATATAGTGGGGAGAGTTCTCACTGAGATTTGGTTGTAACAGAGCGTGGGAGAGGTGAGCCGGTACCGGGGCTGTGGGTCGATGTGGAGGTTCGGAGCAGTGAGGCGGGTTGTTGGAGGGTGGACAGGAGACGCACGGGAGGAGAACGGAGCCAGGGAGGATTCAGCCGTCGTTCAGGAGATCCGAAGGGAACTGCAGAGGCTGGTATGAGACTTCCACACAAAGGCGTAATCCAGAACGGGTTCTTAGGAATCCTGTCATGACAACAGAGGTTTCAGGGAACAAACTAGGATAGGTTTCAATAAACAGGAACAGATTCAGGTGGCTGGACGTTACCACTAAGGCAAACAATCTGGCGCTGAGTGGCTGGTTCACTGGCTCCTTTATCCCTCCTGTCTAATTACATGATGGGCTGCAGGTGAGCAGGGTGACTCTGCAGCCAAGGTAATTAGCTGGATGGAGTCTCCTTAAGTGTCTCCCTAGCCCTCCAACAACCTGTGAAGAACAAATGAGAACCCACAAACCCCAGTACCTGACACCACCCCCCTCTCAACGGACGCCACCAGGCGGCCCAGAGCCACGAGCAGGCAGAGAGGCCTCAAAATCGGAGATGAGGCCTGGTGCAAAATGAAGGACCGAGGCACCCAAGAGCAGGCCTCAGGGCCGTAGCCCTCCCAATCGACAAGGTATTGCAGGCCCCTACCGCGACGACAGGAGTCCACAATCCGGCGAACCAACCAGGCAGGATGGCCATCCACAAGCAGGGCGGGAGGAGGGGGAGCGGCCTGAGGGCAAAGCGGGCTGGAGAGAAAAGGCTTGATCTGAGAGACATGGAAGGTGGGATGGACCCGGAGACCAGGGGGAAGGCGGAGACGGACCGAGACAGGACTGAGGACCTCCAAAACCTCGTAGGGACCCAGGAACCTGGGGGAGAGCTTGCGAGACACAGACTTCAGGGGAACATGCAGAGAAGAAAGCAAAACCTTCTGACCGGGGAAGTACACTGGAGCAGGTGCAGGTGCAGGTGCATCCTGTCTCGGCGGTGGTCCCGCAGGACGCATCACATCCAGTCTCGGCGGTGGTCCCGGAGGACACATCGCATCCAGTCTCGGCGGTGGCCCCGGAGGACGCATCGCATCCAGTCTCGGCGGTGGTCCCGGAGGGCGCATCGCTTCCTGTTCCGGCGGTGGTCCAGGAGGGCGCATCGCTTCCTGTTCCGGCAGTGGTCCCGGAGGTGGCATCGCTTCCTGTTCCGGCGGTGGTCCCTGAGGGCGCATCGCTTCCTGTTCCGGCGGTGGTCCAGGAGGGCGCATCGCTTCCTGTTCCGGCAGTGGTCCCGGAGGTGGCATCGCTTCCTGTTCCGGCGGTGGTCCCTGAGGGCGCATCGCTTCCTGTTCCGGCGGTGGTCCAGGAGGGCGCATCGCTTCCTGTTCCGGCAGTGGTCCCGGAGGTGGCATCGCTTCCTGTTCCGGCGGTGGTCCCTGAGGGCGCATCGCTTCCTGTTCCGGCGGTGGGCCCTGAAGACGCATCGCATCCTGTTCCGGCGGTGGTCCCTGAGGACGCATCGCATCCTGTTCTGGCGCTGGTCCCTGAAGACACATTGCATCCGGTCCAGCCCGTCCAAGAGGCTCCGGTCCAGCCCGTCCAAGAGGCTCCGGTCCAGCCCGTCCAAGAGGCTCCGGTCCAGCCCATCCAAGAGGCTCCGCCCTGTCCGGCACCTCCAGTCCAAGGGTCGACGCCTCCAGTCCAAGGGTCGACGCCTCCAGTCCAAGGGTCGACGCCTCCAGTCCAAGGGTTGACGCCTCCAGTCCAAGTGTCGACGCCCCCCGTCTCGAAGTCGACGCCCCCCGTCTCGAAGTCGACGCCTCCCGTCTCGAGCTCTGAAGAAGACGTTTCCGGCTCCGGCTCTGACGTAGACGTTTCCGGCTCCGGCTCTGAAGTCGACGACTCCCTGTTTCCTGTCTCTGAAGTCGACGTCTCCCTGTTTCCTGTCTCAAGTCTCCCAGCCGCAAGTGTTCCTGTCTCAAGTCTCCCAGCCGCAAGTGTTCCTGTCTCAAGTCTCCCAGCCGCAAGTGTTCCTGTCTCAAGTCTCCCAGCCGCAAGTGTTCCTGTCTCAAGTCTCCCAGCCGCAAGTGTTCCTGTCTCAAGTCTCCCAGCCTTAAGTGTTCCTGTCTCAAGTCTCCCAGCCGCACGTGTTCCTGTCTCAAGTCTCCCAGCCGCACATGTTCCTGTCTCAAGTCTCCCCGCCACACGTGTTCCTGTCTCAAGTCTCCCCGCCACACGTGTTCCTGTCTCAAGTCTCCCCGCCACATGTGTTCCTGTCTCCCGTCTCCCCACCACACGTGTTCCTGTCTCCCAAGTCTCAAGTCTCCCCACAAGCGTTCCAGTTCCCTCAAGCGTTCCAGTTCCCTCAACATGTTCCCTACAACATGTTCAAGTCTTTCTACAAGAACATTGTGATCTACTGTGTCAAAGGCCGCACTGAGATCTAACAAGACTAGAACAGACACAAGATTCTTATCTGAGGCCATGAGAATATCATTTGTAACTCTCACTAATGCAGTTTCAGTGCTGTGATACTCTCTAAAACCAGACTGAAATTCCTCAAACAGAGCATTGGTGTTTAAATGCTCACATGCTTGGATGGCCACTATTTTCTCCAGGACTTTGGATAAAAATAGAAGGTTAGATATTGGTCTATAATTCAATGGGTCATCTGGATCCAGAGAAGGCTTCTTAAGTCGTCATTAACTAACAAAGTCTTAGAAAAAAATAGATCTAATGTTCAATAACCCACATTTAATTTTTCTAGTTTTCTGCTCAGTTGAATTTGTTCTAATATTTATGAGTTTTCCATGATTTGCTTTATTAAGCCTGATATTTAATTTGTGTGGTTTTGGTCGTGGGCAGGACACTGTCTCTATGGGGTAGTGGGTGGGTAACTGTACAGAAGCTGCAGAGGGGTGGGTTAAACTACGACTCTGCTTCCTGGTCTGGACCCTGGGTAGTCATGGAGGACTAATAAAACTGGCCATGTTCCTAGAAAGAAGAGTTGCTCCATCCAAAGAGGGATGGATGCCGTCTCTCCGCATCAGACCAGGTTTTCCCCAAAAAGTTTTCCAATTACCAATGTAGCCCACGTTGTTTTCAGGACACCACCTAGACAACCAGCGGTTGAAGGACAGCATGCGGCTAAACATGTCGTCACTGGTCCGATCGGGTAGGGGGCCAGAGAAAATTACGGAGTCCGACATTGTTTTGGCAAACTTACACACCGAAGCAACATTAATTTTAGTGACCTCCGATTGGCGTAACCGGGTGTCGTTACCGCCAGCGTGAATTAATGTTGCCCGCTCTGGCCCCAGGTAAACATTTAACTATGGTTGCTGGAGTCTCTAATGCCACGTTTCTGACTATGGAGCTGCCAATGATCAAAATCGGCTTGTCAGTGGGTGCGTCACTGAGCGGGGAATATCTGTTAGAAACGTGGACGGGTTGGTGGTGGCCCACGGGCTGGGTTCTATGCTTCCTGCGTACCGTCACCCAGCCGGCCTGAGGTCCCGGCTGCTCAAGTTCTGCTGGAGGGTCGCTACGGGGTGGTTCTAAGCTAGTTAGCCCCGCGCTAGCTAAGTAGCTACGGCTGTTTACGGGTTTTTCAACAGCGCAGAGCCGGGACTCCAATTCCGACACCCTCGCCTCCAAAGCTACAAAAATGCTACATTTATTACGCGTACCATTATCGCTAAAGGAGGCAGAGGAGTAACTAAACATCTGACACAGAGTGCAAGAGATAGGAGACGGAGAAGCAGAGACAGAAGTAGCCATAGCCGTGCTGAGGCTAAGCTAACTGGACAGCAAACTGTTCAAAATCAAACAAAGTGTTAGTCAATAATTTAATGTTGACCAATCAGTGAAATGACAATGTTATGATTAATATGCTTTAATAAGTAATATGATTTTAATCTAGCTGCACTAGACATTCTGACTACATGTAATGTAAACGCATGACACATTTTTTACTCATCCAATCAGAACTTTTCTTTCTGAAGCATGGCATAGTTTCTGTGGTGTTTATAAATCTGCCAACTTTGATTCGACCAGAAATCAAAACATCCAGATTAATAAAACCAGTCCCCACGCCATCTTAGTTCAGTTCTCATCAGTTCTCAACAGTTTACTGGAGTTCACTGCAGTTCACCGCATGCCAAGATCAGTGTTGGACCGGCCACCCGGACTTCCTTTTAAAGCAAAGAACCAACAAGCTGGATAAAATCTGTTGCATTTTACCAACTAAGCAACAGTTCCTTTCAGAATAAAAGCTGAACTCAATGACCCAAGGGGGTTCCATCTGACGCTGTGAACCAACTGTTGCTTTTTATCTGGAGACAACCCAAAGACTGGTCTGTCGTATTGCTGACGCTGTTTCATCGGCTCCGGTACCGAAAGGGGGGTTCGAGGACCTGGCATTCTGGATCTGTACGGAGGTCTCATCTGAAGGGTATGTGCAGAGCGACAAGATGGCGTCTCATGTGTTTATGAAACTCCGATCATACTCCAATCATAGCTAAAGCAAAACATCACAACATCATTCAGACTTGCTTCTCCGGATACGAGAGTTCTGATTACAACATCACTCACACATACACCATCCATCTCACGTCTCATTCACACCAGATCCATTCATCAGTTAGAGTTCGAGTTAATATTGTTTAAAATTGTTTGGAAATAAATCTTCTTAAACGTTTTAAGGGTGACTCTCTTCTCTTGTCTCTCAGTTAATACAAGTGTTACATAATCCCTGCAATAAAAAGTGTATAAAAAAGTGTATAAAAAGTGTATAAAATGTGGTATACCACGTTTTGCTTGCAATTTGAGATGCGCAGAGCTGACGCTGGGGAGAACTGGGTGGAAAAGGTTTCCATCCCAGAGCTCCACAAGCCGGCAGCCCGCACAGCAGACAGAAGCCGCGATCAGACAGAGATGCGCCGAGCTGCGGGGAGGGGAGAACTGGGTGGACAACATCGGTCTCCCGAGAGCTCCACAAGCCGATAGTGGGAACCCAGCTCCACCAACATGTTATATTTCAACCCATTTTCTAAAGTGCAGCATTATGTTAAATGCACTGGGTTTTACCCTATTACGTTTAAATTTCATGGTTAAACAGTACATGTTAAAATCTAAGCTCAGCTCGGCAGTGACCTAAAATACATAAATATAATTTTACTTACCGAAAAAAATGAAGTGGAGACTCCTTGGATGCTCTATTAGTGCAATTAATACCACAGCAAGATATTTTGTCCAACAATTGCACAAATATATATATATATATATATATATATATATATATATATATATATATATATATATATATATATATACCGTAAATCCTCTAATACAGCCCCGGGCCTGTATTTGACTCAAGATCATCAAGCTCCAGGCCTTTATTGGAAGGAGGACCAGAATTAGAGGCAGGCCTCAATTTCTATTTGAGCAAAATGAACTAATGGTTCGCTGGAGGTTTTGACAATCAAAATTGCGCCCACATTTTCAAAGTTAAACACATTTCTTTTAACAACGGTAGTTTCTGCTTCAGCCCTCTCCCCCCTCCCCCTGCTTCAGCCCTCTCCCCCCTCCCCCTGCGCAGCGGCCGCAAACTCACTGATGCGCCTGCAGCCTCTCGGAGTTCCTGCTGCTCTAAACATTAAAATAATTATTTCATTTTCTGTTCCTCACTTCTGATGACCTTCAATGGTGTCTGTTTGTTGCAACCAGCAGGTACAAAAACTAACTTGTTTTTATTTGACTATTTTTCTGTCTTGTCTGTTTATTATCTTCCTGCATCTCCTCTCAGTCCTAAAGAGAAACTGCTACCTGGGTTCATATATATTCACCTTATGAGTTACCTTTGAACTGCAGTTCTAAAAGATCTACCGACCGCAAAAACAGCGGAGTGTTCGCTGCTCGCCGGCCACACCGGTGAGGTGAGTCACCGGAGGACAAAACAGGTGATGCGCCCGATCCACAGCAGCGAAACGCATCAGGCACAAATAAAAGCATAAAAGACAGAAAACATAAAAGGAAATGAGCCGACATGAACGATCGCGTGTTAAATTAGTTGTTGAGGTGGCGACACCTGATTTGATAATGATACTGTGGCCGTGCTCAGGACGCAGATGTCTGGAGCGCGTCAACAATCAGAGCTTTGCATGTGCAAGCTGGTTAAGGTTAGGATCGGGGTGAGGGGAAGGTTAAATTGCAAGAGGGTAAACGTCACAATTTGGTTAAATGTTCGTTTTACGGCGGGTGTCAGTACTGACGCTCTGGCACAGCGCGTTGCCTCCCGACGCGCAGGAGCTTCTCATGGTGTGAGACGGATGACACAACTGCCCCCCTGTGGTACTTGGTTGTTACCACATTCCACCCGGCCACAATAAAAAAAACGGCCATTATTCACCTCCGCCGACACCGGCCAAAATGTGATACCCGGCCGTTAATTGAATACAGGCCAATATTAGAGGATTTACGTATATATATATATATATATATGTATGTATTTATATATCTTTTAGATGCTATCAATCAATCAAATCAATCAAAGTTTTATTTATAATGCGCCTTCCGCAACCCTGTCAGGAAGCCCAAGGCGCTGAACATGGTACAGTAGAAGTACAAATCAAAAATAAAAGCAATTCAAATTACAAAATACAAATTACAAAAAAAGGTGAATCACTCTAGTACAGGACAGATGGGTAAAACAAGGGATAGAGTGAACCAATGAAAACTGAGAAAGAAATTCAACGTAAAAGACGGCCGAATCAAACATATTCAGGAAACGCCAAGCGGAGGAGGTGGGTTTTTAGGCGACTCTTAAAGGCTGGCAGAGATGGGGACAGCCTACTGAGGGTGGCAACTGGTTCCAGAGTGACGGTGCTAGGACTGAGAAAGCCCGATCCCCACGAGTACAACACCTAGAACGAGGGACAGCGAGCAGGCCTTGGTCAGAGGTGCGCAGAGCGCTTGATGGGGAATGTTTGTTCAGGAGTGTGGCTAGATAGGGGGGAGCACCACCCTGGAAGAAATTGTAAACAACGACAAGGATTTTGAATTGTGCACAATAGCAAACCGGAAGCCAGTGCAGGGAGGCCAGAACTGGACAGATGTGGTCCCGTTTCCTGGTCCCAGTCAGGAACCTTGCTGTGCTGTTCTGCACAACCTGTAGGCGATGCAGTGATGACTGACACAACCCTGAATAAAGAAAGTTGCAGTAATCAAGCCAAGAAATTACAAAGGTATGCAGTACCCGCTCCAGGTGGGCTCTTGACAGCATATGCTTGATATTTGCAAGGCGTTTCAGGTGAAAGAAACTGGACCGGATCACTGAGTTGATGTGAGCCTCAAATGTAAGTCCAGCATCAATTTTCACTCCCAAACTGGTAACAACTGGTTTTGAGTATGGAGAAAGAGGGCCAAGATCAACATAACGACCCACATTCCTGCTGTTGGGGTGAAAAACAATGAGCTCTGTCTTTCCCTCATTCAGATGCAGATAGATGGCCATTAGCCAAGACTTCACCTCATTAATACAGGTCACAAAGGACTGGATAGAGTGACCTTTGTCCTGACACAACGGAGAGTAAATCTGGCAATCGTCAGCATAGAGATGGAATGATAGGCCATGTTTACAAAAGATTGACCCCAGAGGTAGCAGATAAATGGCAAACAAAAGAGGACCAAGGATCGATCCCTGCGGGACCCCCAGCGGAGCCCTGGGGAAAATGAACGCCAATGTGGCGTGATGGCGTCATCAATATGTAAATTAGCATGTGACTTCATCTGGCGACATCTAGTGACTTTTGGGGGGAACTTCAGTTACTTTCAGTCAAAAACAGTTGGCAACACTGGGTGCACCACCTTGAGTCATGTAAAAATGTGACTCAACGTAATACATTTGACTAGTGGACAACTTTTGTTTCTGCATATACTTGTGGTTATCGTCCACTTTTCGTTACCGAGGTGAAATCCTCAATATATCGTGATATTGATTTTAGGCCATATCGCCCATCCCTAGTGTGACGTCATTGGTAGGCACAGATCTCCTGTCCTCTCTTTTGGAAATGGAAATATATGGTCACCCTAATCCCACATGACCCTTTGGATAAAAGAAATAGAAAAAGAAACTAATCAAATGTTTGGTCCAGGTGGTCGTCATCACGCTCATATCACACCCAGCTGGAGCGCAACAGCTGTTCCATTGACCCATTTACTGGCGGAAGCGTGGACCAGGTTGGTAACATTCCAGTGGAGGATATGACCTTTGACCCCGTTGTTGCATTCCGGAGTTGCTTCTCGTTCTGTTGGAGCTACACCGCCAGCCGTGCGTGTGGAGCCTGTTCAGACCCGCCAGCGAGCCTCTGAGCAGCACCGCAGCGTCGTCTCCGGCTGAAGGAACGCGCGTTTGTCCGACACGTTGGCAGCCTAAAACCTAGTTGGCCATTTTGCTGAAAATTTGAGTCGCCATCGGTGCAGTGCAGACAGCCAAGTAGCCGCAGACTAACAGCAGCAGCGGAGGAAATGAAGGACAAACAAAAGAGAAAGAAGGAGAGGACTTGGGCTGAGGCAGCTCGTATGGTGAGTCTGTTGATAGCCCCTAAAAGGCTCCATGTTCACGCTGTCCGCATGAGTGAGATGTTTTATATCGTGTTTGGCTCCAGTCCCCGTCCTAGCTGCTGTTGTTAGCTAGCTAGCAGCAGTTCAGCCTTATTATGTCTGCTTGGGCCCAGCCAGCGGACTGGTGGTGTTTATGCACGCTACAGAGAGAAATCGTGTTTTGTAGCGTTTATTTCTTGTGATAAATGACGTGATGCAACTCGCTAAAACCGGCTAGAACGATAGCCATCTCTTGATATGAGCTCTTTGTTCGCTAGGCAATAAGCTAGCCCCTTAGCATCCAGTCAGTCCTGGCAACCAGCGCATAAACGACCTGTATAACTGAAAAAGGACCAAGTCAGGCAAAAAACGTCCCCGTGTTGGACTTTAACAGCGGGACAGGCGCACATCTCGTAGTTAGCCGGAGCAAGTATCGCTGAAAAGCCATGCGGGTTAACGTGAACTAAGCTAAGCTAGGTTAACTAGCAGTTCAGATGTAGTGGTATGATGCATGCACACAGAACCACGCCGACTCCTCGGTTGTGTCACGTTCAAAAACACTCGGAGTCATAATAAATGGCAGTTAGATGATTCATAAAGAGAAGGATCTGATGTTTAGGTGCGCACTGGCAGCTTGTGGAGGGTTGTTTGCATTCAGGGGTAAATCCAGTGGTCCTGTGGCGTCTGTAGTTGAGGACTGGCCCTTATGTTTGTGGGTTAGGGGTGTCATAGCGTGAACATTTAACCTCGTGGTTGTTGTGACCAGTTTAGAGTTTGGACCTTAGGAGATTCTTATTTTGGTCCAGAACCCTGTAATCTTTGCCCAGTGGGACATCTCTGGTTATTTGTACTTTTGTTTTAATTCCCCACAGGCAGAATTATTTTATTATTCCCAACCTGTGGATGGAAAGATAATGTTTTTGTTGTAGTTGTAAATAAACCTGATCATCATTTTAACTTTTAAATCTCATCTTATTGCCCCTTCCTTTTTGCACACAAGCCAAACTCCCCAGGAAGGGTCGTAACACCACTCGCCTCATGCACATAAGTGACCAAAACAAAGCAACATGGAGACACTCCGTCTCCAACCACCTCTCAGGCAGCAGCCTGCACTCCCAAGTTCTACACGTCACCAGAACATAACCAACCAACACAATAAAAGCAGTGTTATACAAAGTGGAAGGCCTGTATGTTTATTCTCTTACAGTAACAATTTATCAATTTTTTTGAGGAATTTATTAGATTTTTTTTGTTTTTATTAACTGTGCAAAAGAAAAATAATCATTAGATTAATTGTCTAAATAGTCATTAGAATAGTCGACTATTCGACAAAATAATCATTTTAAAAATAATCGTTTACTAGGGCTGTCACGGTAACCGCAAAAATGAAATATCGCAATATGAAGAAACCCACCGCGCTGCATCACGGCAATTTTTAACCCTTTTAAAATGTGTAAACATTATGTTTAGATAGTACTGCAATAAAAAAGTGCTGCAATAATATCGCACACCGCAATATTAAGCCACCCTGAATCACCGCAGGGGGAATTCCTCAACCGCGACAGCCCTAGCGTTTTACTGAATTAAATCCTAAATGTTTTAAATGTTTTGCACTTTTACACAGCAGCAGCTGGTACCAAGGGCAAGGGTGAAGCTGAGTGCTGATAGGTTCTTTGCTGTTGCTGCACCTAGACTGTCTAACCAATCATCTGTCAGTATTAGACAGGCCTCCTTACTAGTGGTTTTTAAAACTCTTCTCAGGACACACTTTTATTTACTGCTGATTAACACTGCCAGTTTGTTGTTATCCTCTGTGTTGTGTTTCATTTAGTTAATTTTTTAGACTGTTTTGTGTTTTATTGTTGTTTGTAGTGTTTTACCTTTGATTCGTTGGTGAACAGAGTTGTGTATTAAGTACTATACAAATAAAGGTGGATTGGTTTGTCCTGAAGCCTGTTATGATTGAAAAGCTGTAAGGGGGATGTCATGTTGTGTCAGACATGTTTATGATTTTTTTTAAAGCAAATATCAGACATCTTCTGTTTATTGATGAAAACAAGTCCAAATGAAATAATCGTGACGCGTATCGAATCAGTGACACAATAACCAGAATCAAATTGTGAGACAAGTGAAAATTTACACCCATTTCCTGCCCTTGTGGATACAGAAACCTTCATCTATGTATTCTCTAAAGTAACAGTTTGTTTTTCCTGTCCATCAGGTTCTGGAGAACTTCTCTGATGCACCCATGACTCCTAAACAAATCCTCCATGTCATCCAGACCAAAGGGCTGAAGGAAATGAGGTCAGAAAGCCGTTCACGAGCATGCGCTCGTGCTCACACACACACACACACACACACACGCACACGCACATGCACACGCACACACACACAAATGTTATGACTCAAGACAACTAACAGCTATAATAATTTCCTTATCTTATTGCTAGCAGCTTAACAACAGAACACCAGTCTAAAGCTAGCTCCCTAGCTTAGTCCTATGCTCAGGGGGAGACGGTTCCAGAGTCTGTAGCCATTTTTGCAAAACAATGCTGTCAACTTGCCACAGCGCCTTGGCGGCAACAGGGACCCTTAGGTCGTTTATAAGTGGTCAGACCATGGCGCAATGTGATGCAATCGTGTCCTTTTTTACAAAAGATTAGGTGATGGCGGCATAAAGGAGGTGTGGGGCTGCCGCGGACTTCCATTTATCTTGGACATAACTTGCTTTTTATTGCGATTAAGCCTCAATTTTTTAACAAGCCACTCCTAAAGGTGTCTGTCCCCATCAGTCCCTGTGCAGTCTTGGATGATCTGAGCTTCAGCTCTAGCAGAGAGACGCTCATGGAGCACTGCGGCGCTCCGTTTTGCCGTCTCAGCTGATTTTGTTCAAAAAGCAAAACTTCTTGCCCGTGTTTACGTTAATTTTCAATCTATTTGCCGGCCCTAGCTTGGCATCAACTCCCCACGTCATCATGACACCTCCCTCTGTTGCTCCATGGCGTAATGCCTTTTTTATGACGGACCATTACTGCAATATTACTACCCAGCAAGGCGGAACGAATTCCGCAAAATTCACACAATGCCATGTCAGCATGGCGCATTTATAAGACGCACTGTTGAGGCAATATTACGCTGATTTGCCTGCATGGTGTGTCTTGTTAAAATGGCTAATGGTTCAGACAGGGGCCTTTTCTTGGAGCAAATAATCATTACACTCAAGGGAAGGTCTACCCTGAAGATGATAAAGTCCAAAGAAATCTGACCAATATTGCTAAAAAGCATTTAACTTGAGTGAGGCTAGGGCTGGGCGATATGGACCAAAACTTACGTCAATATCGTTTTGCTGAATTCCGATATATGATATATATATCGATATTTTTCCTCCTGTAAAATATTTACAAGTTAACTCACTTCAAGCTGTCTGACAAATTGTAAACTTATATCAGTAGATTAAATGCATAAAAAATATTTTATGATTCTTGTCAAACTTTAACCTTAGTGCCTATTCTCTACCAGCTAACACACACACATACACACACAGTTGAAAGCTATAAAATAATTTAAATTTCATCTAGAGGTGGGCCATATCGTATATTTCTTGTCCAGAGAAAATAAATCTAACTGTTTGATGATGTCATTGCATCTACTGAAGGTCACATGGGTCATGCACTGTGGAGTTATTAGTTATCAGGGCCAACATGGCTGGAGGCTTGCAGTGTCAGCGATTATACTGTAATGACTCAGAGTCTCTGGTTGCTCTTTTATCAGTATTATTGTCAGGCTACTGCCGCCGTAACCCACACCTTACAAACTCTTAACTTTTTCAACAGAATCGCTCGTAACAAAGTATTTACTAGCATAGCTAATCAGAGCGGGAAAAACCGGAACAACATTTCTGACCCGTTGAGCTCGCCTTCAAAATAAAACATTAACCCTTTAGTTTACTATTCAAACCCTTACAACACTTTTGAGGTCATTTGGCCACTCCGGCTATCCGTAGATGTTTCCTGATTACACAGAGGAGGGAGGGGTTTGGCTCGTCTCCGCACAAGCAGGATGGAAAACAGAACTCCGTTGGCGTTAAACATCATCAAATAATTCAAAAGCAGAATGCTAAATGCAAAGTTTAGAGCAGCACATTTACCCAGAGGCTCTCAGATTGAGCAAACTTGTGAGAATACACATAATTATCGCTTAGAGACAGAGCAACATGTCGCTAGCATAGCGGCTAATTGCTAGCATAGCTGTTTGACCAGTTAAATGGTAAAATGGTAAATGGCCTGTATTTGATATAGCGCCTTCTAGAGTCCTGGAACCCCCCAAGGCGCTTTACAACACAATCAGTCATTCACCCATTCACACACACATTCACACACTGGTGGGGATGAGCCACAATGTAGCCACAGCTGCCCTGGGGCGCACTGACAGAGGCGAGGCTGCCGAGCACTGGCGCCACCGGTCCCTCCGACCACCACCAGCAGGCAATGTGGGTTAAGTGTCTTGCCCAAGGACACAACGACAGCGACAGACTGAGCGGGTCTCGAACCTGCAACCTTCCGATTACGGGGCGAGCACTTAACTCCTGTGCCACCATCGCGATATAAAGATATAAAGTCATCTTGTTTGTTGTTTAAAAAATTATATCTATTTTAAAAATATCAATATATCGTCCAGCCCTAAGTGAGGCCAACATAAATATAAAAAAAATAAGTGTGTGTGTGTGTGTGTGTGTGTGTGTGTGTGTGTGCGCACAGCTACTGCTTTTGGATTAATTCTTAAATTAGTTTTTTTTTTTAATAGTGCCCCAGGTTCGTGCTCTAATAGCAGTCCATTGATGCAGTTTTTGACACTTCTTACTTTCTCTGTTGGCTGTCCTGGGTCTGTTTACTACTTCTACCTGACAGCATGTTTGTAAAACCCTAACTTCTAAGAGAAGGATTGGGCAATACAGCCATTTTAAATAGCCAATATTTAATTAATTTGTTGAATGTTAATAGTGTAGATATACCACACAACTACATAGTCATGTAATTAAGGTAACAGCAAAAAATGAAGAGTTCACGGACCTGAATCAATATATTGGATCAAATTGAGATGATTCTAATTCTTGAGAATTGGAAGCGAATTGATTCTTGAAATTTGAATTGATGCCCAGCTCTAGCCGGATAGGCCAGTTCACTCCTGATTAACCATGGTGTTATATGCTCCAACACCGCAAATCAGAAAATTAATTAACAGATCAAAAGAAAAGTGAAACTAAACGGGCGTGCGCAGCAGAACCAGCAACAACAACCAGCGGGACCGCTTCGTTTTTCATAAGCGCTTGAAGTCTCCTGTGAGGGAATATTTTAGACTCCCAAAGCTGCTAAAAGACAAATTCTGGACGATGGCTTGTCCATCTGCAGAGTCGGGATGAAAAAATTTGCCTTGCCCCTAAAATAAATGTTGGTTACAAAATATCACACACAGAGCCTTTCAAGGTTTAAAGTGTAGCTGCAAAATGATTGCAATATTTAAGAGGTAAACAAAAGCACTTCAAGTAGAATGGATATGAAATCTGAGGCTTCTACAAGTAGAGTGCTGGGAACACGAGCTGGTCCACTCTTGCTGCTTTCAGTGCTGACCTCTGGCAGGACACTCTTCCCACTTGCACTGAAAGCCCGCTCTGATGGGGAACTTGTGGCAGGATGCATAAATATTTCCTCGCTAGCTTGGCCGCTAGGGGAAAGTGTGCCTCATTTCTCTTCCACCACAGTAGTTCTGTGTCTGGACCAGCTTCCAGTAGGACAGGGGTGGGCAATTATTTTTTCCATGGGGCCACATGAGAAACAGAAAATATTGTGGAGGGCCAGGCCAAAAGGCTGAAGTCAATTATGCATAATATTAATGGTATTTCTTTATAAAAAGCAGTAAATATCATTGTTTCTTCAAGCTGGTAAGAGTAGACTTTATGTTATAAATGAGCAAAAAGGAAAAAGTGAGGTTGGCTTACAAAAATGTGATTTATTCAAATTTCCCAAGGCAATGGTAAACAAAGTGTTGGTTTTTGTTAAACATTTGTGACTTCTATTAGTTAACAGTTTCAGTCACATTTACTCCAAAACACATTCGGAGTTTCAAATATTGTTGGAAAGAGGTTCTTAGCATCCTACAGACACACAGTATTGTCTGTAAAATAAAATCACTCAACTGTGATCTTGAGAAAGAGGTTTAAAAAAGTGTCCCAGTTCACTGCTAGTTGCCTACATTTGTGGTCCAAACACCTTATTCTGTGTTTTTAAATGATTTTTTTCTTATTCAGTGAGAGAAATCTAGTCTCTGCTGGGCTTTAACGAGTGCATCAGAGTCAGGCTGAATGTCTGAGGTGGAGATGTGAAGCACAGCTGACAAATGATCACCAGTGAGAGAGGATCTATACCTGGATTTTGTAAACTTCATCATTGAAAATGTTTGTGCACAAATGTAGGTAGAGCCGAAGAGAACGTTGGTTACGTATTGTAACCCCAGATTCTATGAGTCTAGTCGCAGCCCTTAAGCTAGCTGCTATTGGAAGGATGATCTCCGCATCAGCCAATCATGAAGAGCTTAAATGTACGCCCACCAATAGTGGGCCCCCTCGTGGTATATAACCGCAGTGACCCCACTGCTCACCTCCAATGGCTCTTATTCCCATCATAACCAGTGGGGCCAGTGGCTTAAGGGCTGCGACTAGACTCATAGAATCTGGGGTTACAATACGTAACCAACGTTCTATTTCGTCTAGTCTTAGCCCTTAAGCTAGCTGCTATTGGAATAAAGCGCAGCTGGATGGGTTTACGCCCCACTGGTTAACACAACCAATGGACACACCCAATCAAATCTCCTCTAGTGGGGGATGTTCAGCCTCAGACCAGGCCTAAAGACTGAGGCAGGCACGATAAGAGAGGGGCCCCCACTAAAAAACATCATCCACAAGAGGATAAAATCCATCTCAGCAAGGCCAATGAGGTGCCATAAGCATTCATTTAGCCTGCTGGGGTCCAAGCACTGAACGAGTGATGGAACCTGAAGACCCATCTCGTAAATAATAATGAGTAAAGGAACAGGGTGAAGCCCATGAAGCAGCCTGACAAATGTCTTCCATTGACACACCACTGAGGAGCGCCATCGAAGAGGAAATCCCTCTGGCCGAGTGAGCCCTGAGTGCCTCAGGGGGATCCCGCCCTGATGATGTGTAAGCGAGGGAAATGGCGTCACACAGCCAGCGTGAAAGGCGCTGGGCCGACAGCGCCTGACCAAGGGAAGACTCCCTGTAGTGCACAAACAGGTTTTGTGAGCGACGAATCCCTGAAGTGCGTGACACATATCGTGCAAGCGCGCGCACCGGGCAGAGAAGGTGAGAAGCCGCCTCCTCCTCAGAATTATGGGGAGGAGGAAAAAGTCCAGCCAATGAAATTGACCTGGATTTGAAGGAAGCATTAATGCTTTTGGGCACAAAGGCTGGGTTGGGGCATAAAACAGCAGACCCGCCATCCTCCCGGATCCTGAGGCATGCGGGAGCCACTGAGAGGGCGGTTAGGTCACTCACTCTCTTAACTGATGCTAGCGCCAGCAGCAATGCAGTTTTAAGCGACAGGAACTTGAGTGAGACCTGGTCCAAGGGTTCAAATGGAGCTTCAGATAAGCCGTGCAGAACCACCGTTAGATCCCACTGGGGAAAAAGCGGGCGGGACACAGGTCTGTTCCTTCTGACACCTTTTAGAAAACCTTTTGTGAGGGGATGATTGAAAACAGATCTATCTCCAAAACCCTGATGACATGATGAGATAGCTGCAGCATATGTCTTACCAGTGCTGAATGCGAGGCCCCTGTCCATCAGTATCTGCAGAAATGATAGGACATCCGCCAGCTGGCAGGAGAGCGCTTGAACATTCCGTTCTGCGCACCAGTTCTGGAAAGCTGCCCATTTAGCAGCGTAAGAGGCAATGGTAGAGGGCGCCCGTGCACTCTGAATCGTGGCCACCACATCATGCGACAGCCCAGAAGCCTCTAAGCGTGACCGCTCAGCGGCCAGACCCACAGCCGTTGGCCTATTTCCGGAGGATGTTTGATTATCCCATCCGCCTGGAGAAGGGCGTCCGCCCTCCACGGGGAGCCGGACACTAGCGCTTGCAGGTCCGGAAACCATGACGCGGACACGCGCCTGGGAGCCACCAGAATCACCGAGAGCTGTTCCGACCGAATTCGGTCCAGGAGACGGGGAATCAGAGGGACTGGTGGAAACGCGTAAAGGAGCGTTCGAGGCCAGGGCTGGTGTGAGAAGGCGTCCGCCCCGAGCGGGGGTCCGTCCCGGGGACTCAGGGAAAACCACAGGCGACACTGAGCGTTTTCGCGAGCCGCGAACAGATCCACAGACGGTTCCCCGAACCTGATCCAGATCTGTGATATCAGTGCAGGATGTAGACGCCAGTCGGAGTCGCGGGGTCCCCCTCTCGACAGGATGTCTGCCGCTACATTCAGTACCCCCGGAATGTAGATGGCTCTGATGGACAGCAGGTGGACATGTGTCCAACACAGTAAATCTGTGGCGACACGCAACAGTGGGAGGGATCGAACTCCCCCTTGGCGATTTATGTAGGCTGCCGCTACCCGGTTGTCTGTGTGAACTTCGACATGACGGCCGTCGAGAAGGGCAGCGAAGTGTCTGATCACATTCCTCACTGTCATAAGCTCCAACACATTTATGTGCTCGTGCGTGTGGGAGGGCCAGCGATCTGCCACCGTGTGGGACAAGCACGTGCCCCCCCACCCCGACAGTGACGCATCCGTAAACACAGATACGTGTGACGCAGGACGTCCGATGGGAACCCCGCGTGAGAGGATGCAGGGGTTCCCCCAGTGAGCGAGGTCCCCGCCCACTGAAGGGGGAATCCTCAACATACGTCTCTTCTGACGTATTGGGTGTACCCGGAGGCGGACGAACCAGCGTTGCAAGCGCCTCGGTCGCAGCAAACCTAGCGGCACTACTGAATGGGCTGCGGACATCATGCCCAGGAGTTTCATGACTAACCGGGCTCTCACGATCTTGCGGGGTTGAACACGGGAGATCACCGTGGAGAGATCTGCCGCTCTTGCAGGCGACAAACGTGCTCTCATTAGGGAGGCGTCCAACTCCACCCCGAGATACACAATCGACTGGGATGGAAGGATGGAGCTCTTTTCCCAGTTTATAGAAAACCCTAGGGTTGACTAGGGTTGACAGATGCTCTGTCAACCTCCTGGTTTGCTGTAACGCCTCGTCCTCGGACCGAGCGCACAGGAGAAGATCGTCCAGGTAAAATAAGACCCTCATTCCCTCCGTGCGCAGTGGCTGCAGCGCGGTCTCCAGACATTTGGAGAAAGTGCGCGGGGCTAGCGAGTAGCCGAAAGGGAGGCGATTGAACTGATATTGAACTCCCTTGAACGAAAAACGCAGAAACTTACGGTGGTTTGGAACTACTGGTATGTGGAAGTATGCGTCTTTCAGGTCGATTGACGTGAACCAATCCCCGGGGCGCACATATTCCAGGACTTGTCTCATCGTTAACATGCGGAAATGCATTACTGCTATGGAGCAGTTGAACAGGGACAGGTCGAGAATCGGCCTCATTCCTCCCGACTTCTTCGGTACTACGAAGTAGCGGGAGTAGAAACCCGAGAGCTCTTGTCCGCGAGGGACTCGTGAAATAGCGTCCTTGGACAGAAGTTCCCGCAGCTCCAGCTCTAGCGCCTGAGACTGTACTTGCGATGTGAACGTCGTCTCCACGATCCCGTTGAAGGGAGGTGGAGTGGCCTGAAAATGAAGTGTGTGACCGCAATGAATGGTGTCCGAAATCCATTTGCTCATGATGCAAAGGCGGCGCCACTCGTGCGCGCGTTCCGACAATGGACGCGTGTGCGCGGTCACGTGAACAACGTCTGAGGGTTGTGCATGCGCCCTTACCGCCGTCGCCCGTACCAGAGAACTGGGGGCGACCCATGGAGGGCTGCGCTCGAAAGGGCAAGTGCGAAACAGCTGGAACAGGCTGGTCCACACCGCGGAGCGTGGAGTCCGAGAGTGAAGGACGAGTGGGAGCCGGGCCTGTGCACGGGGGCGACAGAGTGCTAGCGGATGGAGCCGCGCACTGTGCCGCCGCGCGTGGTCGAGACAGTGACATGACATCCCGCCCCACCCAACGGCGTGGGGAGAGCGGGACGAGTTGGGCCTGGCCGGATGCTGGGGCCAGAGCGCAAATGGAGCGCACCCTTACGGCTGGCCGTGTATTATGACTACCTGCAGGAACATGTGTGCGTGCAGCAGTGCTTGGTGTGGGGAACATGTGTGAAAACTTGGCAGAGGATTCTGCGGAGGACTGTAGGATTGAGCTCTTTGAGTGACGTTTTATTTCAAAACCAACAACATCAGAACAATCAGTAACACACACATTCCCCCCAAAGAGTCACTTCCGTGGCTGCTTTCGGCGAGGCTCCTGCACCTGGGACTGCCAAGACGGCGTCTGCTGGCCCCGCCGGAACCGTTGTCCGCCATCTCGCTGGTCCCGCTGATGTGGAGCCGAAGCGGGAGGCCGGCTCCGTGGAGCGGGCGGTGCAGCTGGACGTCTGAAGCTTCCGCGCCGTTCGTCCCATCCTCTGGCTGAACGGCCGGAGTGCGAGGCTGACCGAGGGTGGACCAGGTCTCGCACCGTAGCTGATAGTTCGGCCGTCTTCTGAGCCCTCTCAATGACGCCCCTAAGATGGGGACCAAACAGAACATCGGTGGTGATGGGTGGCATCTCCCTTGCAGATGTTCCGGAATGGAGGGCAGGGCCTTCAGCCAGATCGCTCGCTGGATGAGGGTCTGCCAGGCAGCGATGCGAGCAGAACCGGTGAGCACAGCAGCACACAGATTGAGGATGGCATCAGCAGTCTTAGTTATGACGGCTTTCGACTCCTCGGGAGCTTCCAGCTCCTCCATCATCTTGGAGACGCCGAAGGCAAGAAGGGCGATGTTATTCCCTGCAGCGCCGGTCTGAAAGGCACACTGATGTGCGCGGTCGGTGAGCCGCGTCAGCAGCTGGTCATGTTTTGAAGCGGGAACAGCTCGCGGGCCAGCGAGGTGGTTCTTGGCGCCGAACAGCGAGGCCAAATCCGGCTCTAGTGGAGACTGGCGCCTTGAGCTTGGCAGGCTCGGAGAAGGCGGCAGACCAGCAGCTCATAGCAGCGGGGAAGCGCGGCCAGATAGGGTCTGGACAGCGTGTCTGAGTTGCCCCGAAAATTCCCGCCAAATCATCCGCTTCAGGCAGGGCCGGTTCTGGCACAGCTAGCCCCTTGCGGGCTGCTGACGCAGAAATGATGGCGGGCAGCTCCTGGAGCAGTGCTCTTACTGCTGGCAGGGAGGAGCGAGAAGCCACTGGGGCAGAAGGACCCGCTGAGCGAAGCTCGTCGACCTCCGTTATGTCTAGGAGGGACGCCGCCTCATCGTAGTTTTCGCTGTCAGTGACGTCATCCAGCCGGTTGAAGCCAGCCGGCTCCTGACCGGCGTCGAAGAAAACCAAAGCCTTGTCCAGCGGGTAGGAGTCAGCCACCGGAAATTCTTCGTCGGCGGCGGGAGTGAAGTACTCGACCCGGCGAATCTTCTCCGCCACGGGCAGAGCGGCACAGAACGGGCACGAGGCCTGCGGGGTCAAGGCCAAGCCAGCGTGGTGAGCCCCGAGACAGACCTCACACTTAGCGTGCAGGTCGCCGCTGGAAATGGAGCCCGTCTGGCAGGTCGGGCAGGGTCTGGTGTCGCTGGACATGGCTGGTAAGTCGTCTTCGGATAATTTGCTCTTTTGAGATAATATTTGCTCTTTAATAAAGCTCTCAAGCTTGGCATGAAGAGAAAAAGGGGTGAGCAGTGGGGTCACTGCAGTTATATACCACGAGGGGGCCCACTATTGGTGGGCGTACATTTAAGCTCTTCATGATTGGCTGATGCGGAGATCATCCTTCCAATAGCAGCTAGCTTAAGGGCTAAGACTAGACGAAATAGAACCAACATCTTCTGAGCATGTCTCCTCAGGTTTGGAAAGTTCTCCTCCTTAAGAGAAGAGTAGAAATCCAGCAGAGATCCTGACTTAAAGTGGTTTGGGTTAGCTGGTCATCTACTTGAAGCTGGTTTAGAATGCGTGCGCTACCGTCTTCATCCATGCTTGTTTGTTTTGCTTTGCAGTGTGCAGGGGCATGCCGTAAAGTGATTTTTGATGTAAAATACTGCCATAAAACTTCTAACCATGACGTAAACGAAAGGGCTTCATATAAAACGATAGACATTTTCTATCGTCCAGGCAAAATATTTCATCATATCGCACAGCCCTAGGTGACGTGTAGAACGTGGGAGTGCAGGCTGCTGCCTGAGAGCTGGTTGGAGACGGAGTGTCTCCATGCTGCTTGTTTTGGTCACTTATGTGCGTGAGGCGAGTGGTGTTACGACCCTTCCTGGGGAGTTTGGCTCGTGTGCAAAAAGGAAGGGGCAATAGACCCTTTTACTGTTTCTAAACAATATGACGTCAGCGAGAATGCGCGCACAGCTTGGCAACAGAGAATGGCGTTGTGTCAGGCTTTATCAAGCTACGCTGCGGGGATATCACCGGCAAATCTTGAATGTTATATTATTAAACTCACTTCAACGAATGGCAACAGACTCCCGGATCCCTGTGGCATTACGGAACGGGTGGAAGATGTAGGTGCGTGGCCAGATATCCAGTGGCCCGATATATATATACACGTTTTTAGTGGAGAGGCCCAGTAAGTACACACGTGAGAAGCTACGGGCATACAAATGGTTAGATGCATACAACTATGTTGTCTGTGGTCACGTACAGAAAGTAAAATATCACCACATAGACTCTGAGTTTTGCGTCTTGAAGGCAGAAGTCCTTCCTAGCCAAAGACAAGGACACAAGACTGCTACGTACGAGGCTTGGGTCGTAGTAAACAAACCAGAGAACTACGTACCTGCATGGCAGGGTGAGTATAGCATAGGTTTCTGTTTTTAGCGTGCTCAGAGTACAATCGTGTTAATTTTAGAGAAATACAGTTTATACTAATATGCAGTGGGAAAATACAGATGAATTAGAATGAAATGTTAATTTGAAGCATGAAATAAAGCATATAAATTTGTTTAATTCTGTCATTTAATAATTACCTTACCTGGTATAAAATGGGCGCTACAAACTCGAGCATTTCGGATCGTGTTTTCAGTCCAGTTTTCACCAACCCTTTTGATGGCCTGCAGCCACAGACGCCTCCGATTTTGTTGAAATGGATGTGCTCCCTTCGGAATTCTGTAAAGTTTCAGTCCACTGCTTGAAGAGAAGCGATTCTGGCATCCATACACGCAACAGCCCGACATTTTTATGTGCTCAGAACTTCAAAACAAAGGGTTTAAAATGCTGTTTTACTATCGAGTGTGAATGAGGAAGTCTTCACTCTCGTTGCCAGGCTGCGCGCGCAACTTTTGATGACGTAGGCAGTAAAAGGGTCTATAAGATGGGATTTAAAAGTTAAAATGATGACCAGTTTTATTTACAACTACAACAAAAACACTATCTTTCCATCCACAGGTTGGGAATAATAAAACTAATTCTGCCTGTGGGGAATTAAAACAAAGTACAAATAACTAGAGATGTCCCACTGGGCAAAGATTATTGGGTTTTGGACCAAAATAAGGATCTCCAAAGGTCCAAACTCTAAACTGGGCGGTTAAACCAAACTCAAGGTGATATTTTACACTAAACCGAAAACCCACAACACTCTAAATGTAATAAAAGGGAGATCTGCACCACAAAAAAGATGAACTCTAAACCAAAACGTAACAGCTTATCCAAACGCAAGAAGCTGTTAGCGAAAATGCTAACAGTAGCTTTACCAACATTAAGTTCAAGTTACCAAGTTTAAATAAACCAAAAACACCCAGCAGCAAACAGACCAGCACGGAGGAGAGACTGCTACCACCAAAACAGCTCTCCTGATGTCTGAAAGAAGCTCCTTTATGAAGGGAGAAACGCTCCCGGTGATTTTCTACATCTGCGGTGGAGACGAAGCAGCGCATCTGACCCCAGAAGTTGTTGTCCGTTGCCGGGAGACGAAGGCGGGCAAAACAGGAAAGGAATCTAGTAGTGGACGGACGTTGTTCCGGGTCTTCGGTATTTGGTGGAGATGTTAGTGAAGGCGGAGAAGAGGGCGAACTAGAGGAAAAACAGGCAGATTCCTCCTCTATTTACAAATTCCTGGGGATGCAACAAGTGGGCGCGGAGCGTTGACTTCCGGATCTGACCTCGACAAATTTTTAGAATCGAGCCGTCGACGTCATCGACGCTTCGCTACAGCTCTAGCAATCGCACACAATTCTTGAGATGATTGGGTGACAAATGACTGGTAGTAAAATCAAAAACTCACCCTACAAATGACCAACATGGTGTCAAAATCACAGCTTTAATCCAAAATGGCCAACCTCCTGTTTGATGTTCACAAAGGCTGCAAGAGACTTTTCTGTGCATCTTGGGGAGTACTAAAGGGTACCAACTTCTCCTATGATAAAAGGTGCATTAGGGTGCTGCTTGTTCTGCTTCCAGGGGTCGATGTTGAGCCAGGGCTCTTGTAGGCGCAGCGCTGGAATTTCAGCCGTGGCGCTGCACCACGGCTGAGCCTATATAGGGGAATCAATGTAGGTAGGTACTGTGGGAGCTAGGGATGTCCTGTTACCATATCGATGTCGGAAGTATTTTGATATTGGATCAAAAGCGCTGTATTGGATTATATCAAACTGCATCAAAAATCTCCAATATAAGCAGTCTGTTCCCAGATCCAGCATGCAAATCCCACATGATCTGAAGAGGGCATGCTAGCAAAGGAGCAATGTCAACCCTGGCAGCATTTTTGTTGAAGTCCATGAGACCGTGTGGCTCAGTGCAACATTTGCCATGCACGAGTTTCCCGTGTTGGAACAGAAGCAGGGAAGTTTCATACGTCCTGCCTCGTTGTGCGTCAAAAGCAGCATCACAAAACACTGCATGAGGATTCTGGCAGTGTGAAGTAGAAACGTAGGACTCGTAGCAGTTGGTAAACGGAACGTGTTGTTTTGTCTCTAATGTCCCCGCCCTCAGCAGTTCATGTCATTTGTTGAAATTAGAAAATAACTGAAGTGAGCTTGAATTAGTATTTTATACTTTAAAAAGATGCCTTATTTGTTTACCTAAGATATTTTTCAGTCTCTTAATTTATTATTATTTTTTAATAAATACATTATGTTTAAGGTTTACATTCATGCAACCTGCGGTTAATGAAAATAAATCATTTTTTTCACACTTAGTGTTGCTGACTCTTGTTGAGTAACATCACGTGCTCCAGCCTTTCATACATTTCACACCACGGAGTAGGTAAAAGTATGTATGATTTGTGAGGATATCGGTATCGGCCAATACCGAAGCCTGCAATATCGGTATCGTACCGGATGTGACATTCCCAGTGGGAGCGTTGCAGGACAGACGATACCTGACGGTGGGAGCAGGAGATTATGGGCTGGGTAAGTGCAGCTTTGATGAGGTCGCTGGTTCTCATGTGGGTGCCAGGACGTTGTGAAGCTGCTGGGACGAGGGTCAGCACCTCGTCCTCCACCTGCAACACATTAGCCTGTTCACATCTTTGCACATTCTTTTTAGTCACTTGATGTTTTGAGTGAATGACGACGTTCATGTGTTCATAAGTGATTTGTTTCATTTTCCATGACCTGCTGGGGCTGCTGCTTCATCTGAACAGAAGGTAGGTTGAAGGACTAAATATTTAACTGCTTTCATATTTTTCTGTCTCAGAGGCCAACAGACTAGATGTTTGCTGCTAGTTTAGAGTTAAACCTGCTGGAGCTGGTCTGTCTCTGAAAACAGCTTACTGGTTACCATCAGATTATAGATGCTTTATCTCTGAAACACACCAGCATGAGCTGGCTGCTGCTCTATACTGCTTTTGTTCATTTGCTGTGAATGCCAGAAGGTCCAGCAGAGTCAGACCAGATCCTGTGGCTCATTTTACCGTCTCACGTGATTCATCTGAACCTAAACGGAACAATTCCAAACACTGTCGCTCTTTATCGTGTGTGTGTGTGTGTGTGTGTGTGTGTGTGTGTGTGTGTGTGTGTGTGTGTGTGTGTGTGTGTGTGTGTGTGTGTGTGTGTGTTTCAGTGGGACAGCTCCTCTGGCCTGCCTCGTCACCATGCTACACTCCCAGGTTCGAGGGGATCGGGTCAAGAACAGCATCTTCTTCAAGCTTCCTGGACGGATGAGCCTTTTCACGCTCAAGGTACTCGTCTCTGAACTTTCCCATGGTATCAGCTCAGGCTGCTAATTCTGCTTATCTTGCTGTTTAGTACTCATTACTAACAGAGCTGCACATTAACATGTTAAGCTTGTAGCACTGGTGCTACAGAAGTTGTTAGTTTGTAGCTGGACTATTGCAGTGCTCTTTTGAATGGTCTTCCTAAAAAAAGGCTTAGGAAACAATAAGCTGGCCAGAACCAAACAGGGTGGAGCTGCTTTCAGCTACTATGCTGCTCACAGGTGGAATCGGCTTCTTCATGACCTCAGATGTAGGGTTGGGCATCGCGCATCGATTGGAACCGGTTCCAACTGTTCATTTTTCCCGGAATCGCTCAGTTTTTTATTTTTCGATTCCTAGAACGCCAACGGAAGAGGAATTTGCGGCCAAGTTCCGTGAAAAATTAACGTGATCTGCAAATTGTGATCAACGCTTTTCAGAGCTGATCACAGCAGCTGTCTGTGTGCAGCACCGCCCCTCCCCCCACCCAGATATAAACAAACGCGTCTGCTGAACTTTTACTCGTAACATGAACGTTAACTCCTGCAGCGTAGAGGAAACGTGTTAAATACGTCAACACGGTGGATTTAATAGAAGCTTTAAAGAACAAACTCTGGACGGTGTGAGGTGAGTTTGTCTCACTGCAGAAATAACAACACACACGGAGCGTCAGCAGTCACCAACACTCTGTGTGTGTGTGTGTGTGTGTGTGTGTGTGTGTGTGTGTGTGTGTGTGTGTGTGTGTGTGTGTGTGTGTGTGTGTGTGTGTGTGTGTGTGTGTGTGTGTGTGAGCGTCAGAAGGCTGAACAATAACCTGTAGAATAATTAAAGTCATCATGCTAGAGCAGCTTCTCTGTGGTGGACCACACCAGCTTCTGCCACCATAAATAATAATAATAATAATAATAATAACTATTATTATTATTATTATAATAAATCACACACAAAGTTGTGAACATTTTAATTTCCTTTATGAACTATTTCTGTTGAGTTTTAATGTTTAAACCTGTTAGCTTGTTACTGACAGCAGCTACGTTTAAGCTTCACTTCCTGTTGTGACTGAAGCTGCTGCAGCATGGAGGTGTAGTTCTCAGTCATCCTGGACATGATCATCCTGAGAGTTTTAGCTGGAAACAGCTGGACGTTTCTGGATATGTTGGAGACATTTAGCCTCTCATCCCAGAGGCTGCTTCCACACTTTGGTTGTGGTCAGAAACAAACACACTGGTTGTGCTGCAAGTCGTCTTCTTTTGTCTCCAAAACATGTTTTTGTCTGAATCTGGAGTCGGCAACCCGCGGCTCTGGAGCTGCATGCGGCTCTTTCATCCAGCTGATGCGGGTCTCTGCTTGTAAACTAATTAATGAATATTTAATTACAATGTATTTGTAATGTTTATTTTATTGAATTCATTTTTCATCTGTAGCCAATTCTAAATTTAAAATATGTCTGCATAAACCTGAACAGGTCCAACGGTTGACAGGTCACCTGCTTGTGCGTAATCAGATGTCTCTGTAGGAGCTTTCTGAGCTGAAGAGGATGTGAGGTTCTGGACTTTCTCAGACAGGCTCATGGATGTGTCACAGTGTTGGAGACAGGAACAAGCGCTATTCAGCCAAAGGCTCATAATCCGGGAACCTTTTTTAAGTGACAAGTCTCTGAGAGACCGGGTTTAGAAAACACAGAATCTTCCTGCATGGTTCTGGTTCTGCAACGTGCTCCAAGCCTCCGTTCTACACGTCTTCAGCTCGCTGTCCACCTTACGCATGCGCTGACAGCGTCCAGCTCAGATGTTCTGATTGATGGAGCTACCTCCACGATGTGCGTAACGATTAAAATGTCAGCGCATCTGCAGGCTTGAGGTTTCTCTGTCAAAATAAATACGGGAAATATCCGGTCATTGTGAACCCTGTCATTGAACTGTTTTGCCTTCTTGTGACGATGATTGCAAACAGGAACATTAAACCTGATTACCACCAGAGCCGCGCACCACGCCGTTGTCCCCGTCAGTGTAAACGAGGGAAGAAAATAACAGATTGGATCCTTTTCTTACCTTTTCAACAATGTTTAACTCACTGGCTGCCAGCCGTTTCCTGATCAGTAAAGCCCTTTGCTGCCAGCGTTCCTTACCATTTTTACAGTTTTTCTAAGAGTGACAGAACGTTGCACGCTAGGATGATGTTGACGCCAAAACTACCAAAACAAAGAGTAGACTCACCTCTTACATCAGGAAGAATCCGCAGGTTTCGAGCGTTATCCGTTCTTTCATAATCCGTTGTTGAATTGTGATCGGCAGAAGCTTTTCCGGTTCGCGCCTCTCTTTTTTTACAGCAGCGGCCCAAAACGATCTCCTAACACATGGATGTTCTGCTTCCTGATCACGTGACGTGTGACGTATGCGGATGAAGATCGGCTTTAGAGCTGAGATGTTTGTTCTCTCGGTGTGGGGGCTCGTCCGACGCCCACACAGTAAAACATGCAAATGAATGGCAGTGAATGAGTTAATGTAAAGTTTAGTTCAGCACAAAGTTTAATTACAACAGTCCAACAAGACAGAGCCTGAATTTATATTCTTAAGTTATGTGTGACGCCTCAAAAAGCGTCACCTGCTCAACATTAAAACCACTGACAGGGTGAAAAATATCTAAGTACTGTCGACACAGACGAGCTACACATTCTGGGTCAGTTTAATACAAACTGTTTTATCTATTATCTTCTGTTGGAAGGTGAGCGACTGGGGTTGGTTGCTGTCAACTGTTGTGATCGGTTAAAGCAGCTCTCTGCTGTCTGAGGGTAGGCCCCGCCCACAACGCCGTGGCTGCTTCAGCTCCCAGTGTTGTCTTTACTGTGTGAATTGGGTAATTATGGCTCTTTCATGGGAAAAGGTTGCCAGACCCTGGTCTAAATGAAGGTGATGTTATTGTTCATAGTTAAAATTCATGTTGAAGTTGATTATTTCATCAAGTAGGACCCATGGTTAGCTGGCTAATGTAAAGCATGGCGTGTCTTGAAATAATCCGAATCAGGAATCGATAGGAACCGGGATCGAAACGAGGAATCAGAATTGGAATCGGAATCATTCAAAGTGAATCGATGCCCAACCCCACACACACGTGTGCCCCAACTCTAGAAACTTTTAAATCAAAATTGAACACCATGTTTTCATCAGCCTTTGAATAAATGTTCTTATGCTGCACCTTCTGCACTGTATCTGCTCACCCTTTAACTTAAACTTTGTTTCTTTTAAAATTTAAAATAGTATTTTCTGTCATATTTATTTTAATCTTGCTTATGGAAAGCGTATTGAATTGCCTCTGTATGGAATGTGCTATATAAATAAAGCTGCCTTGCCTTTAGGGCTGCCACGGTTAGTCAACTCGTCACTGCATCGACAAACAAAATAGTCAAATACTAATTTAATAGTCAACGCGTTGTTTATTTTGTAAAGTTTTTTAATCTCGCCTGCTGCGGCACGTTCGGCGGTTGCTTCCTGCCTTTCTGGTGAGCCACCGCTTTATCTCCGAGGCGCATGCGCAGTGGTGGCCATCCAGCTCAGCCTTCATCACCAAAGAAAGAAAACATGTTGAGTGCAATGTAGCTCAAAGGTTTGGGAGCATTATACAAAGGCTGCATGGTGCACAGTTGTTATTACTGTTTAATCACAGCAGGAAGGTTGCAGGTTCGAAACTCGGCTGCGGCCTTTCTGCGTGGAGTTGCGTGTTCTCCCCATGCATGCGTGGGTTTCCTCCGGGTACTCCGGTTTCCCCCACAGATCACAACATGCCCTACAGGTTATAAACTGTATGTTGCCTTGGATAAAAGCGTCTGCCACATAAACAAACGTAAACGAAGACAAAGAAAGGCCTGTAGAGTGCAAACTCTGCAAAGTGAAACTCTCCTTTCACGGGAGCACATCGGCGATGCACGAGCACCTTAGAATGAAGCACGTCACGGGGAGAACAGAGTCGCCTCGGTAAGTCTACCTTGTTAGCTGCTAACATCAACAGATGTGTTTATAGCTGCAGCAACACCAGTAGAGGTGGTGATTTTATCACCTTTAGAACACGTTTGCATGTCACGTGTTTTTGCTCTAATCACAAACACGAATGATTTATTTCATCCCGCTACGTTACAGCGTTAATAAAAGTGCTCCTCTTCCGTGGAGCAGTTTGTTACGAGCACACCTCAGCAAGCTAACGTCCTGACCGAGGGCTTCGTGAGCAAGCTGGTCACCAGACTCCTGTCCATGGTCGGTATCAAGGTGTCAGAGATGATCAACCCAGGTTACCATGACAACTACCTACCAGGCTGATCCCACTTCGCCACCACGATGGAAAAGAAATACGATACAACCTTTAAGATATGTGTGTGTGCGTTTTTTCTCTCTGGACACAAATACATTAAACATTAGAATAAAATGCCTTTATGATAAAATAAAATGGTTGCTGACTGAGCAATCAAGTAACTAATATTTTGAAAGCATAAAACATCTTCTTTTTGTTAAATCTTAGCCTACATTATTTGAAATAACAGAATTATCAAGCTGGTAAATAAATTAACTGTAATATCTTTTATCTTTACTCAGAGCTGTCAGTGGTCCCTGACTGCTGACGTCACAGACCACCAGACGCTACAGACGCGTACCTTGGCATGTCCTGCCATTTTCTGAGTTAAGACTGGAAGAAGTGCTTTAACCTTGCCACCATGCCTCTTGTGAACACAAGTCATTTTTGTGTAAAACTTCTTTTTGTTTTTAGGTTCCTACCTCCATCTGACTGTAGCATTTGCATCAACAGGTTACAAAGTGAATTAAAAGTTGTTTGTTAGGCTATCTTCTTGTCTTTATTATTAGATGGCTCATACACTCACCTTAAGGATTATTAGGAACACCTGTTCAACTTCTCCTTAATGCAATTATCTAATCAACCAATCACATGGCACTTGCTTCATTTAGGGGTGTGGTCCTGGTCAAAACCATCTCCTGAACTCCAAACTGAGGCACACAACAAAACAATTAGAGTAAGCTGTCGCTGCGTCAGTCTGATGAGGAAATATAAAATCAACATTGTTTCAGGAGACTGCAACCAGAAAAGCCCCTGCCCCTCTCGAGAGGCGCAGAGGATCATCCCGGGGGGCCACAACCAGCAGCCGACAGTCACGGGAGATAACAGCGGCAAGCCCACAGGCCCGCCCGCAGCCCCCACCCCCATAACTTTAACTTTATTTTAACATTCAACAACTCTGTTAGCAGAGCACAATCACGTTCTGTTAAAGTAAAGACAGAGAAAAGTGTTTCCCTAACAGTTTTTTCCCAGTTTAATCAGATGACTCGATTAATCGAGTTGAGACCCCATCCAATTCACCAATAATCCAAATATTCGTTTGTTGCAGCCCTGATCTCTCATCTTAGTTAAAATAACATCTAAATTTATCCAGTTGAACTATGATCAGTAGAATTTAATGTATTTCAGTTAAATGTTCTGTAAAACGCTGCTGAAGACGCTAATACCATGGCATATCTACTTTTGTACAGTTTGGCAATAATTATTTTCAAACATTAAAGCATTTGTGAATTACACAATAAAACCCAGGACACGTTGGAGAGGTTACATCTCCAATCTGGTCCGGGAACGCCTTGGGGTCCTGCCGGAGGAGCTGGTGGAGGTGGCCGGGGAGAGGACGGCCTGGAGCTCCCTAGTTGGGATGCTGCCCCCGCGACCCGGACCCGGATAAGCGGAGGAAGACGACGACGACGACAATAAAACATTTTGCCGTGGCACTGCAGCCTTGTGGAGCAGCATCCTCACTCCAGGGGCCTCATTCAAACGCTCTGTAGGAATATTCCTGTTTCTTCCCATGAATGAAGTTTAGAATGTTCTTACCAACAGTCGAAATACCGATTTATAAAACGTGGCCACTCGTACGCATGTTCCTTTGCAACCAGCTGTTGATGAGTCCCACCTGTGCGTACCAGGTGCTTGTGTCCCTTCAGTCATTTACATAAAGAATAGCCCTCAATTAACCATATTTTATTACATCCTCAGGGGAATCCTGGAGAAAAAATAAACTATTGACAGCAAGATCAAGGCGCTGGCTGCCGAAGTGTAAGAGAACCAAACAAGTTGCAGGACACAGGAGAGGTTTCCGTATATGTGAAGTTTAAATAATGGGTTGTCATTTACAGTTAAGGAGTTGTTCTGTTTGGAGTCGGCTTTGTTAGGAAATGTCTCAGTGCAGCCCTATCTGAGCTGTCTGGTTACCCTGGCAACACGACATTTATGACCGGGGAGTTGAGGAGGTTCTGGGAGTTGTGAAATTGAATGTGGACTGGATTTAGATTTGTGCGGGTTTTCTGTCGCTCCACAGAGTCCCAAATCAAAAATTCCCCTTGATTCTCTAAAGCACATGTGATGATGTATACACGTAAACTCGCGACATGTTGTACTGACCAATAATAATCCATTAATAACATTAGGATTACCTCAAGGACGCAGTCTCTGATTTTGGACACAGTGTTTGTAGACAGTTCAGTTATTTCTCAGTTGCTTTGTTTCATATCTGCTGGGGTTCTGTTTCTAAACTGCTGCTCTTCTGTGCTCTGCTGTGTGTAGAAGAAGGCCCTCCAGTGGACAAAACCCTCTTCGGTGTCAGAGGTGCCAATAAATCCAGCCGACAGCTCCACACTTACTTCTGCCAGCAGCAGCAGCACACCAGCCACTCCAGCTGATTCCAGTCAAGCTGTTGAGCAGGAAAGCTGTGACTCTACTGAGACCAGTGTTGCTGCTGCTTTAGACCATGAAGGTGAGTCCAACATGCACCTGAGCCCTTTAGCGGTCACTGCTGCATGGGAGGATGGGACAATACCCAGTTAATACATAGAAAGGTACCAGCGATTAGCTGGGTCCATCTAGGCCTGTGCAGTATACTGGTTTGTACTGATAACTAGTTTATTTCCATTATGAAACATATTTTTCTATCCAAGTGAATGGCATAAGCAACTTCCAGAACATTTGCAGTTTGAAAATGTTTCAATGGGTGCCTATTTCACTGCTCTACACTAACATTTTGTTTTTAAAAGTAAACATTTAGGGGGGCGCTAGTGAGCCAGCAATGGAGTAAGACGCATGGTACGGAGCTAAACTCCTAAAACTCCGTTTCATTTTGCTCGTGTGGCATATTCGACGTGTGCACAAATTTGTAACTTCTATAGACAGTAATATTTTAAGTTTGGACTGTGGGCGTTCGGTAAATGGCGAGTAAGCTCTGGAAATACAAGTACACAGGCCTAGAGGCTAGCGAGGGAGCTAGCTCGTCGGTGCAGCCTTCGCCATCTCGGATGGACCAGATGCCCACTCCGGCCCCGGAGGGAAAGATGGATGCAGAGTCCCTGAAAGCGGAAGTTGTCACCTCACTGAGAGCAGACGTTGCTTTAATTATTAGGTCTGAACTGAAAAGTGTTTTATCTGACGAGCTAAATGCAATCAGGGGTGAGCTAAAGGATCGACTGTTGGCTCTGATGTGGATTCTGTTAAAGCCACGGTTGTCAGTGTGGAGGAAGGGCTAACAACATGCTCTGATGAAGTCACCATGTTGCAAACAGCTGTTGCTGAGCTGAAGCAGGAAGTTACAGAACTTAAGGAGAAGAATGAAGATATCGAAGGGAGGCTGCGGCGGTGCAATGTTTGTATTGTGGGAATCGCAGAGGAAGCAGGCTCGAGCACCGCTGCTTCAGTTTCCAAGATGTTGAAAGAAGTTAAGCAGTTGGAGAAAGAGATCCTGATTGACCGCTCACACAGAGGTCTTGCACCAAAGAAGCCAAATGGCAAACCCCGGGTCATCATTGCAAAGTTACGTTATCACAAAGACTGCTTGGATGTGCTACGACATGCTCGGGAACGAGGCCCGCTGCGTTACAGAGGGCAACCGGTTGCAATTTTTCCAGACCAACCACAAGGGTTGCTAAGGCCCGTGCTGTGTTCAATGACTTCAGGAATCCGCTGCGGGGCAATAGAGATGTCCGTTATGGAATACTATTCCCTGCACGTCTCCACATCCCGTTCAAAGGGGACACCAGAGAGTGTCAGAACCCAGAGAGGGCGATGGCCTACGTGAGGAGCACCATTGTGGCAGACAAACCCACGGGAGGACAATAATCATACTTTTCATCACATTTTTATTATCAGAGATGCCACCCTCCTCCTTCCTGTTTTCTTTCTCTGTTCTGTGGACACCCAATTGATGAGGAGGTGGGTTAATGCTGACTGACATACACTGTTGCAAATAGTAATTCGAGTTCTGTAATATTAATGCACATTCCATGTTAAGGAGAGTGGGCTGGGGCCATATTGCTGTTCATTTAGTGGTTTCTCGTTGTCCACATTTGTGTGATCTATTAAAAGGTGGGGGTTTTGGTCGTCATGTTCTTGTTGAAGACTGAGGTGGGATTATTGGGGTACCCGCTAGGCCTCTATTAATGGGTTATATCATGAGCTGCAGGTGTGAAGTCCAAGATCCTGTTATAAAAGGGATTTTGAACTGCCTCACTCTTTCTATAATTAAAAATGGCTAATGTTATCACTATAAGACAGGGTATGGGCTGCTCAGTAAAATTTGTTAGCTGGAATGTCAAATCGTTAAACCATCCTGTGAAACGAAAAAATGTTCTTGTACATCTTAATCTGAAAGCTGATATTGTTTATCTCCAAGAAACCCTTCTGCGTGTTGCTGATCAAGGTAGGTTGAAGGGGGGTTGGATTGGACAAATGTACCATTGTAATTTCAACTCTTAAGACGAGGGGATTACTATTCTTATAAACACAAGGGTTCCATTTATAATGTCTAAAGTAGAGTCTGACCCAGCAGGGCGTTGTGTGATGGTGGTGGGCCGTCTTCATGGAGTTCCAGTTATCTTGGTAAACATTTATGCCCCAAACTGGGATGATTCTGTTGTCTTTAACAATGTGTTTTCACAATTGCCTAGTATGGATTTGCATCATGTTATTTTGGGCGGGGATATGAACTGCGTTCTCTCCACAGCTTTGGATCGCAGCTCCCCAAATCAGCAGTCAGGTCAAAGTCAGCTGAGGTCATTAAATTTTTTCTCCAGGCATCAGGTTTAGCCGACGTTTGGCATTTTTACAATCCTAATACCAAGAACTACTCTTTTTTTTCGCCAGTCCGTAAGTCATTCTTAAGAATAGATTATTTTTTATAGATAAGAAACTCCTCCCAAATGTATCAGATTGTCAGTATCAACCTATTGTCATTTCGGACCATGGCCCTTTAACTATGACATTGCGCATTCCAGGGGTAGCCTCGGGTCACCGATCTTGGAGACTCGATCCTCTGCTTCTTTCTGATGATGGCTTTGTGACTTTTATTAATTCGGAAATTGAATTTTTTCTTGCCCAGAATCAGACTCCAGGGGTTTCATACTCTTTAATTGGGGAATCATTAAACGCGTATTTGAGAGGACAGGTTATTTCATATTGTGCAAGTTAAAAGGAGTGCACAAGCTGACTGATGGAATTGGCCGATGAAATTTTGAAATTAGATCTGTTGTACAGTGCCTCACCTTCAGATACTTTGCACAAACAGCGCCTGACTCTCAAAATGGAATTTGACCTCCTTTCGACCCACCAAGCAGAAAATTTGATTTTGAAATCCAGGCGTAAGTATTATGAAGACGGGGAAAGAGCAGGTAAAGTTTTGGCACACCAGCTGCATCAGAGAACTGCTAACCAGTATATATCGGAAGTTAATGATGAGCAAAACATAAAACACACAGATCAATTTGAAATCAACAGGTGTTTCTACAACTACTACTCAAGGTTATATACCTCGGAGTCGCTCCAGGAGAATTCCATACTAGACTCCTTTTTTCATGATTTGGACGTTCCCCAGTTGAAACCAGAATCAATTGCCGGGATGGAAGAGAATATTTCAACAGGAGAACTGATTGCAGCTATGAAGAGCATGCAAAGTGGAAAATCACCGGGCCCAGATGGGTTTCCATCTGAATTTTCTAAAACTTTCTCTAGGGTACTTGTCCCACTTTTACTCTGTATCTAATGAATCCCTCTCAACAAATTCTCTCCCCGTACTATGCGGGAAGCCACCATTTCTCTTATTCTGAAGAATGATAATAATCCCAGTAATTGTAGTTCATATCGGCCTGATAATAATCCCAGTAATTGTAGTTCATATCGGCCTATATCGCTTCTTAATACAGATGTCAAAATCCGTACTACATTGCTTGCCCGACGTTTAGAACACGCTCTCCCCGCGATCATAGCGTCTGACCAAACTGGCTTCGTGAAGGGTAGATATTTGTTTTTTAATCTCAGGCGTCTTTTCAATATTCTTTATAACCCCTCCACATCAGCCACACCAGAGACAGTGCTATCGTTGGACGGGGAGGAGGCGTTTGACCGCGTGGAATGGAACTATCTGTTTTATAATCTTGAAAAATTTGGTTTTGGTCAAAAGTTTTTATCTTGGATTAAAATTCTCTATTCATCACCAATAGCAGCTGTCCGAACAAATAACATTTCAGCTTTATTTGACCTACAGAGGGGCACTAGACAGGGTTGTCCATTGTCACAGCTCCTCTTCACAATAGCCATAGTACCCTTAGCGCTCGCTGTCTGACAGGATATTAATATTAAAGGGGTTACTCGCAGTAGTCAAGAGTGCAAGCTTTCTCTTTATGCTGATGACTTGCTTTTATATGTTTGTGATCCCATGAACAGCCTCCCTCATATACTGAACGTTTTGCATAGATTTGGTAGAATATCTGGTTATAAAATTAATATCCAGAAAAGTGAACTGATACCAATTAATTTGGCTGCAAGAAGTACTTCCTTTGGTTCCACACCTTTCAAAATTAATACTAAAAGGTTTAAATATCCAGGAATTTAGATATCCCTAAATTACAAGGATCTTTATAAATATAATTTTTTGCCCCTCATAGATCGATTGAAACAAGATGTTAAGAGTCTGGGATATGCTACCCCTCTCTTTAAGTGGTAGAATAAACATTAAGATGTCCTTTTTGCCAAGACTTCTCTATCTGTTCCAAAATATTCCTATTTACTTGAGAAATTCCCCCCCCCCCCACCCCCCCGCATTTGGGGGACAACTGCATGCATTCATGTCTTTATTAACCAAGCATCCATTTCTCCAACGTGGCAAGTGGCAACAAAGTTTCAATATATTTCAGTGTAAAAATGTCATTTTAGTTAAAAAGGGACAGATAACATGAGTTTTCTTCTTTCTGTTCCCTTTTCATTTTCCTGGTTTGATAAACTTACAGTTTATAACCTATAGGGCATGTTGTGATCTGTGGGGGAAACCGGAGTACCCGGAGGAAACCCACGCATGCATGGGGAGAACACGCAACTCCACGCAGAAAGGCCGCAGCCAAACTAATGTACATGTGGAAGAATGCCTTCTCCAGGTCATAGATGAGGTCCTGCCCCAAGCATTGTATTTCAAGTGTCATGAGGTCTTGTTCACAAGTTAGTGAAAGATGGAGCAAGCATTGTACCGGTTTTTCATGGTGAAGAGAGCTGAGCCAGAAAGCAAAGCTCTCGATTTATCGGTCAGTTTATGTTCCAACCCTCACCTATAGTCTTGAACTTGGTTTGTTCCATCTGAATTGAGTTGGATTACAGATCCTTTCCTTATCTTTGACCTGTAAATGCATGCTCCACCCACTCTGCCACTTAACTTTCTATCACAAAGCTCAGGCTGCTGCTAGATATTAGGCACGTTTCCATTGTCAGACCTTCAGGGTAATTTTTGGGAGGGTGGAAATTGACCGGGAGATGCAATGGCTCAGTCCTCTCAGCTATTGTGTTTCCATGACATTTCAGGACTTTTCACAGACATCAGCATATCGCGACTGCTTTGGCAGTGAGCAAAGTATAAGAGGGCTTTCTGAGAGGTGCCAAGGATTTTTCTGTAGCGGCCCCCTAGGCTCTGGAATGTGCTGCCTAACATTATGCCCAAGCATTAGGTTGGCCTCTTCACTGTGGTTTTAAAAACCCATTTTTATGATATGGCTTGTAACTCGTCATGAAAGTCTTTGTAGTGTTGGTTCTTAATCTTTAGTCCTTATGCATTTTTATGTTGTGTATTTTTTAATGTTTTTAATTTCTGTGAAGCACTTTGGTCGGTTTTATACTGTTCTAAGGTGCTATACAAATAAAGCTGCCTTGCCTTGGCAAAGTCGCTGAACAGCACCAAAGTTACAAGTATCACTGATAACTGGTTACTTCTAGTTACCACTAGTGATATCTAGTGACCAGTAGTTACCACTGTTTAAGTCTTGTTACCACTAGTGGCCAGTTATGAGTAATTACTTGTATTTAACACTTGTAATTAAGAATGACCAGTTCATTTTAGTTACCACTGGTTACCATTAGTTACCTGTTACATCTAGTTCCCACTGCACTTAAGTTGCTGCTAATTACCATTAGTTACTGGTTACTTTTTGTTGCCACTGGTTAGAATAGAAGATAATAGACTATTAGTCCTACAGTGGGGAAATTCACTTGCTACCATTATTCACTTCTTAGCATTAGTTACCAGTTACATCTAGTTTCCACTGGTTACTCTAACTTACCACTGGTTACCATTAGTTATCAGTTACATTTGGTACCACCAGAGCTCTGTTAAAGTCCAGACTGACTCAGATCTTGATAACGACTCACATTTATTCATCAGAACCAGGCATTCTGATGGTACCAGAGCCTTTTAGGACTTGAAATGTACTCAGACTTTAAAACTGGATAAACCATATTCCTGTTGGCATTTGTATTAAGTGGTTGTTGTTTTCCTGACCTAAAGTGTCGGTGGATGAGAGTTCGTCCAATGCGTCCTGCTCCTCTCAGCTGCAGACTCCCAGCACTCAGCCGCAGACTCGTCTCAGCAGGACAGCAGGACAACAGAACCGTTCAGATGGACAGCAGACCCAACACGCCCAGACCCGGTTGAGCCGTTCCAGACAGGTCAGCACTGTGCACCAAACCACTAATGTTTCTCTGATCACATCTGCTTTAATGTTGCTCTAATCCAGGGGTGTCAAACTCATTTTCACTAAGGGCCACGTTAGCCTAATGGTTGCCCTCAAAGGGCCACATGTAACTGTAAAACATTATAAATGTAACCAAATATAATGTAAAATAAATGCTACTACTTTATAACATATAGTCAAATGTATTTATTACTCATTCAATTTATAAATATTACTGTGCATTTAAAAATTGTTTACTTGTTGCTCAATAAAGCAACTTTAACATAAATATAGTCAAATTTGTCAGGTGAAGAAACCCACATTACTCCACTGCTCAACAATCAAATTATTAAAAAAATATATAAAGAAAAATATTTAAACAAGTTTAGGGTTTACCTGCGTTCAAATGTGCGTGGCGGCCGCCTCCAGCTAATTTTGTGCCGCCCCAGCCTGATTTCACTCTGCCCCAGCTATATGGATGTTATTTTAACTGCAGTTGCAGCGTTGCACCACTACAGGGTGCTGTATCAGCAGCGGTGCATCGAAAAGCACTAAAACCGCTGCAGAAAAAGATGAAAAATTGCTTTTCTCGCTAGTTGGTACATATCTATGGTTGGTGCTATTGTCGTCCTGATTTTCCCCCAGGCTCTTCCGTATCAGAGCAGGGCTGTACCTGTCTGTGTGTGTCTGTCTATTTTTAAACGTAGCACTGGTGCAACATCTTTGAATTACTATTTTCCCCAGAACTTTATTGAACAAAAGTAAGTTACGTGTAAGAAAAAAGCTTTTTACTGGCGCACAGTGTGGTCATCTGGATGCAGTGGAGGAAAATGAAGGAACCAGCAAAGGCAGAACCGGTCCATAGTTTGGGATCAAAAGTGCAGCTACACGCAGATCGGCTAATGCTAAAGCTAACGGGTAGCAGTCTCACTATCAAGTGGCGTGCTGAAAAATGTATGATATACCCTCAAATAAAAGCGGCCAGTCTGCAGTTAAAGCACATCTTGTTCGTTTTATTTGATATCCATTGTGGTGGTGTATAGAGCCAAAAATGTTAGCATTGTGTCCATGTCCCAATATTTATGGACCTGACTGTAACATGCTGTGATTAATGCACTGCTCAAGTGCCTCCTATGTGCCGCCCTTCAGTGTCAGGCAGCAAACTGATCAGACGAGGCCAAAGTCATGATAAACTTGAATTTTCTTAAATTTATTTCACTCAAAAGTAAAACCAGAGCAACCAGAAGTACACATAAAATGAATATGAATGCTTTACAAAAGTGCGGACAATTTCTTCAGCCACAGTAAAACTAGCTCTCACTGCTGCATTGTTTTTGGCTTTGGCTTTTGTGAACGCATACTGCTGCCATCGCAGTTTGTCTTTTAATTGTTTGACTATTTGTTGTTTCTCTTGAAGGCAAACTTTGGCATACTTGGCTCCGTGTTTGGTGTCTCTGGATTGACCTGCACCCTCTCAGTAGAAGAGTAGACGCCGATGGCTACTGTGCATGATAGTTACATTTTCGTGGTCCACTTCTTATAAACTCTAGGGTTAATTGGATGTTTTAGCTAAGGCTTTAGCTCTGTGGAGATCTGGAGCTCTCTAACTGTGGTAGAGCTCCATTCATAAACCCGTTCACACGCCAGAATGAGAGCTCACTTTAATATTCATCAGGCAAATTATGTGCGAGTTTGGGTTACGTTCACCAAACAAAAAGTTTACGAATGATTGTTAAATAAACTTGTTCAAGTACAACACCACTGTTTTGTATTTATAGACTTTTCCCTTCTCAGGCGTACCTCGGTTTGGTGCAGGTTGTGTTTTTGTGTTGGTTTGTTTTTCATTCTGGTTTAAAATAGGACTGCAGCTATTGGATATTTTAGTATTTGAATATTCTGTTGAATCTTCTGATTAATCGAATGTTCCATGTTGACATGTTTCAGGAGACCATGGTCTGCTGCTTAAAATATTAAATAAAGCAACAAAATTATGAGGCTGAAATGTCAGACTCTTGTTATAAAAGGCTCAGCAGGGAGCCCAAGTCTCCTCCCTTTCTGGTCGGCTCATGGGTTCCCGGAAGAATGAAAAAATGAAAGCAAGTCAACGGTGCTAAAAGGGCTATTTTCTAATCGCTTAGCCTTGGACCCTGGATCACATATATGTTGTATTTATGCTTAAATTAAAACTAGTGATGTGTTTTGACCATGCCAGTCATTAGCTGCTACTTACAACATGGCCAGATTTATGGTGGTTCTTCCCTCCTGATGGAAGGATTTGAAGTTCGCTGAACTTACTGCCTTTTTCCTTCTGTTTTGCTCCGTGTCTGGTTCGATTACATCACTTTTGTGAAGAACATTTGTAGTTCTGGACTTATTTTCACACAAAACCTAAAAGAATGGTTTCCCCCATTGGAAAATAAGCGTGTTCTTGGTAGAGTATTCAGAACTTAACTAGATTATTTTAAACTAATAGTAGAGTCCATAAAACATAGTTTGTGAAGCCTTTATTTGATTTGTTACAGTTGAAAAATAGACAAGTTTCATCTGGTCCACCATAGATCTGGTCCAGCTGTAAACTACAACACCTAGACTCTTCAAACCAGGGGCCTCATTAATCAAACATTCGTAGAAACGTTCCTATCTTCAATCCTAGGAATGGATTTTAGAATGTTCGTACGAACAGTCAAAAGACTGATTTGTGAAACACACGGTGACATCTCGTACGCATGTTCCTCAACAATCAGCTGTTGATAATTCCCACTTGTGCGTACTCAGGTGCTTGTGCCTGTTGACAGACATTTGCATAGAAAAACTCCCTCAATTAACTACCGTAAATCCTCTAATATTAGCCTGTATTCAATTAACTGCCGGGTATCATATTTTGGCCGGTGTCTGAGTCGTCGGAGGTGAATAATGGCCGTTTTTTTATTGTGGCCGGGTGGAATGTGGTAACAAGCAAGTACGGGGGGCGGTTGTGTCATCGTCTCACTTTTGATTTGCCAGTGATAGACTGCGAGGGTAACTTTAACCGTGCGGAGACGAAGAGGAGGCGAAAATTTGATATCAAGTCCAAAGAGAACGTGCTGATTATGCTGCAGAACACTCTGGGGAGCAGTAGCAGGGGTTGTATGAACTAGTCACTAGTCGACTTCACCGCTCTATAGTGACTTGTTATGCCTGTCATCGACTAGTCGCTGTCACGTGATCATGACCGGCAAGATGCAGTCCACAGAAAAGACAGCAGCCTGCTGTCAGCAGGTGACGAGCTCCTGCGTGTCTGGAGGCAACGCGCTGTGCCAGAGCGTCGGTACTGACACCCGCCGTAAAACGGACATTTAACCGAATTGTGACCTTTTCCCTCTTGCAATTTAACCTTCCCCTCACCCCCATCCTAACCTTAACCAGCTTGCGCATGCAAAGCTCTGATTGTTGACGCGCTCCAGACATCTGCGTCCTGAGCACGGCCACAGTAACATTATCAAATCAGGTGTCGCCACCTCAAAAACTAATTTAACACGCGATCATTCATGTCGGCTCATTTCCTTTTATGTTTTCTGTCTTTTATTCTTTTATTTGTGCCTGATGTGTTTCGCTGCTGTGGATCAGGGCGCATCACCTGTTTTGTCCTCGGTGACGCACCTCACCGGTGCGGCCGGTGAGCACCCCGCTGTTTTAGCGGTCGGTAGATATTTTAGAACTGCAGTTCAAAGGTAACTCATGAGGTGAATATATATGAAGCCAGGTAGCAGTTTCTCTTTAGGATTGAGAGGAGATGCAGGAAGATAATAAACAGGCAGGACAGAAAAATAGTCAAATAAAAACAAGTTAGTTTTTGTACCTGCTGGTTGCAACAAACAGACACCACTGAAGCTAATCAGAAGTGAGGAACAGAAAATGAAATAATTATTTTAATGTTTAGAGCAGCAGGAACTCCGAGAGGCTGCAGGTGCATCAGTGAGTTTGCGGCCGCTGCGCAGGGGGAGGGGGGAGAGGGCTGAAGCAGGGGGAGGGGGGAGAGGACTGAAGCAGGGGGAGGGGGGAGAGGATTGAAGCAGGGGGAGGGGGGAGAGGACTGAAGCAGGGGGAGGGGGGAGAGGACTGAAGCAGAGGATTGAAGCAGGGGGAGGGGGAGAGGACTGAAGCAGGGGGAGGGGGGAGAGGACTGAAGCAGGGGGAGGGGGGAGAGGACCGAAGCAGGGGGAGGGGGGAGAGGACTGAAGCAGGGGGAGGGGGGGAGAGGGCTGAGGCAGGGGGAGGGGGGAGAGGGCTGAAGCAGAAACTATCATTGTTAAAAGAAATGTGATTAACTTTGAAAATGTGGGCGCAATTTTAATTGTCAAACTCCAGCGAACCATTAGTTCATTTTTCTCAAATAGAAATTGAGGCCTGCCTCTAATTCTGGTCCTCCTTCCAATAAAGGCCTGGAGCTTGAGTCAAATACAGGCCCGGGCCTGTATTAGAGAATTTACGGTAATTCACTGCCAGCCGATTCCTGATCAGTAAAGCCCTTCGCTGCCAGTGTTTCTCACAGTTTTTACTGTTTTTTTAAGAGTGACAGAACGTTGCGCGCTAGGATGATGTCGACGCCAACACTAGCAAAACAAAGCAGAGACTCACCTCTTACATCAGGAAGAATCCGCACGTTTCGAGCGTTATCCGTTCTTTCATAATCCGTTGTTGTATTGTGATCGCCAGAAGCTTTTCCGGTTCGCGCCTCACTTGTTTTTTTACAGCAGCGGCCCAAAACGATCTCCTAACACATGGATTTCTGCTTCCTGATCACGTGACGAAGATCGACTTTAGAGCTGAGTTGTTTGTTCTCACGGTGCGGGGGCTCGTTCCGACACCCACACAGTAAAAAAAAATTGACAAATTTATTCGTCAATGGCAGTGAATGAGTTAACCATATTTGGTCACGCTGCGTCCTCAGCATGTGAGGGGATTCCCTGTGATTTTTTTTTCCGTTTTCTGAAAAAAAGAGAAACTTTCTTGACAACGAGATTGAAACACAGGCTGCCGAAGTGCCAAAAACCACATGAGGTTCCTGTCAGTAATGAATAAAAAATGGATTTTATAAATCGTAGAGTAACAGGTTCTCATTTACATTAGGGAGTCATTCTGTTTGGAGTTAGTTTTATTTGGAAATGTTTTCTGAGAGTGCAGCCACAGCTATTTGGTTACCATGGCAATGCGGCATGTATGATCGGGGAGTGGAGGAGGTTCTGAGGGGTTCTGATAGTTGTAAAATAAAACATGAGCTGGAATCGGATTTATGAGGTTTGTGTCGCCCCACAAAGGATCCCAAATCCCAGCATAGCAGAAAGATTTCCTTTGCTTTCCTCTGCTCACGGAGAACGCGTTCCCTCCAGAGTGTACGCTCTGTTAAATCCTCCAATAACACAGACTAGTTATGGTGTAATGTCAGGTTCCCGTCATTCACACGTGTCTTTTATTGGTTTTAGCACCAATTATGCAAAAAGCCGTTTTTCCACTGACTAAATGACATACTGGGTAAATAAAAGCCAGCCAGTGAATAGGGAAATTACAGTGTTGAAAGTAACAGACTTGTATGTAAAAAATAATTAATGCCGCACAAGTGGTACTCAAAAGATTTTGACATGGTTGGCTGGTCTGATATTGTAGCAGCATCCGCTGGGTAATGTGCAGGTCACTATTGTAAACAGAGTTTTAGCATAGTGAGTAAACACAAATAGCACTTATAAATGTTAGTGCACCTGATCAGTCTTGAAACAGTGAATGTGTGGTTCAGGTTTACGGGTTCACCTGGTTTTGTGGTTGTTACTACGGTGGAAGCTGTCCCTGAATCTACTTGTCCTGGTCGTATGTGACCTGTACGGTCAGCCTGACGGTAACCGTTCCGACAGGTGGTTACTGGGGTGGTGTTGCCTGCTCTACTGAGGTAATGTCCTCCAGGCTGGACAGAGAGCAGCTGGTGATCTTCTGGGCTGTGCTGATGACCCTCTGCAGTACTTTCCTGTCTGCAGCTGAGCACCTGCATACCATGCTGAGGTGCCGTACGCTAGGATGCTCTCTATGGAGGCTCTGTAGATTGTCACCAGCAGCCTCTCCTCCAGGTCGTTTCCTCCTGCTGGGCCTTTATTTTTATTGTTTTACCACCGCCGTGGTACTTACTTTTGTTGTTGCTTTGTGGCTTGTGTTTACTCAAGTGTACGGACCACCTTGGATCAAAAAAACAACTACTAATTATTGTAAAACACAAGTAAACATCTGAAAATATTCTGACAAATTATGAAATGTGCTTTAAATAACCATGTAATATCTTGAGGGCTAGGTACCTTTCACATTTGAATCAATTCGGTACTATTTCCTGGTACCTAGGAAACATAGATACTGGTACTTAACTATCAAGCTAACATTATCTTAATCAGTTTTTTTACTTGCTGGAGCAGATTAAGACGATGGTAACTCACATGGAACAGTGTCGATGTTGTCATGGTCACCCATCACATTCGCTGAAGTGGACCCGAACTTTAGAGCGCATTCTTTCTACCACGCTGCTTGTTCTGTTTACAGCTGGCCCGCAGCGACGGACGACATAACGCACTGCAGGCTATCACGGGAAATCGGGTTCCAAACTCTATGGTACCGAAACAATGCACCGTTTCATATCACGCGAATCTGTCGTTGGTCGGTACCAAAGAATTCAGCTGGTGCCTTTAAAAAGTACTGATTACGGTACCCTTCTCTAAGTATGTATGGTTCTTCCAGTGCCTAGACCATTCAGAAGGCTTACAAGAAGGCCTGGCTGCCAATCACTGACCATGTCTTATGTACGGTATTTGGCAGCCACCGTTTGTGCAAGTACCCCTCTTAAAGATTCTTTCCGGAGTATTTCTCTTATCTGAAGGCACCATCTAGTGGCTGACAAGCATATCAGACAAAAAGTCAATTCCCCTGTTTAAGGTCACAACTTCACGTTTCTGTTTATAAATGTGCTTCTTAGCCGACAAACGGAGCTAAAACACGCTGTTTTACGAGTATTATTCTCATGCCATGTTGTGTTTTCATATATTTATATTTTAGAGACTTTCTTGTCCATGAAAAGTTCATCAACTCTGCATCAACCAAGGTATTCGTTAAATTTAAAGCAAATAAGCGGTAGTCTAATGCTATTGGTTAGTTCTGGTCGGCGCTCAGTTTCCATTGAATGGAGCTCTGCGGGGCAGGGGGCGTGGTTAGCAAAAAAAACAACATATTGCTTATATTATATCACAGTACATGATGAGATAATCACTTTTACGGATTTCTGAAAAATCATACATACTTTCTGAACGGGGGGAACTCCAGAAAGCAGCTTTAAAAAGCTGACATCTGTAATTTTCATCATTGGTTCACTTCAACTGAGAGAAGATATCAAAAATCAAGGAAATCACATTTAATGACTTTTAAATCATTTGTATTATGATGTAGAAAATAAGTATTTAGCTCTGTACTTCATTCTGGTAAACATTATTTGTGCTCTTCCACAGTCAGGAAGAACAAGAAAGAAGGCTGTGATGATGCCTCGGGTTGTCCTCACTCCTCTCAAAGTGAACGGAGAGCACGTCCCCTCAGGTGACCCGTCCTACTGTGCTGGAACCACCGGAATGTTTTAGTCTAGCCTCTTGACAACTTCCGTTTTCATTTTACTTGGTGATCTTCGTCTGCTTGTGATTTTAAAAGAATATTGGTATTTGGTCAGATAATCCAACAGAAATAAGTAAGTGATGCTGGTCTGGTTCTGTAGAAGAACCTTCATGAGGTCGGATCAGATCCCTGCTGTGGGTGCAGGATCTGGATTGTCTGAGCAACAAAACCATTACTGCTCTAAGTTAAATTATCTTAGAGATAAAGAAGAAGAAACAATATTTTATATAGTGCCTCAAGATAAAATCACGAGGCATTTCACAAGAACAAAAATAAGTAAAAAAGTGTGTGTGTGTCTGTGTGTGTGTGTGTGTGTTTATGTGTGTATATATACATATATACATGTCACTAGAAAACATTACAGTAGATGTTACCTGTGGAGCAGAAAGCATGCAACCGTGGCGTGGCTCCTCAGACTTTGATGGTCCTTCAGGTAATTCCATGAGAAACTGCATTGCTGATTGTAGTTTTCAGCCGTTGTATTTACTCAGATGTGCTCGGGGGCTTGTGCCTGCCAATGACATCATTGCACTATGGCAATACCGCTCGGTCAAAATATATTGCATCTCTTTTTCAATTCTGTTCTTTCACGTAGGTTTAAGAAAGATTTTAGCAGTTTTGTTATTGCATTCATGTTTCTTTCTGCCTAAATGGTTTTGAGCATGGTTATGTAACTTTTGTAAGTCGTACGTACAGCCAATCATTTAGTGTGATGTCATCGACAGGCGTAGGATCCCAAGACAGCCAGAAAGAAACATGGCGTCTCCCAAAGACGCTAGATTCGTGCCCTAAAGGAATATTTAAAAAAAATTACCAAACTGAAAACTGTGGAGGCCAAAAATCTAGAAAGGTAACACAGGATCCTGAGAAAGGTAAAATTGGTACAGAGAGCATCATTAACAGAAGGTAGTGAGGAAGAATCAACCAAAGGTCCCACCAAAGCCTGAACAGGTGAGTTTAAAGGAGACCACTGAGTCCACTGATCTCAGGCTCAGGGGGAGAGGTCCAGAGTCTGGGGGCCACAGCAGCAGATGACCTTTGACCTTTAGCCTGGTGCTGCACAACCTGTAGGCTTTGGTCAGAGGTGCTAAGAGTACTAACATTTCCTACTTAAATACAAGTACCAATACTTGGATAATATTTTACTCAAGTACAAGTAAAAGTATCTTAAATAAAATGTACTCAAAGTAAAAGTTACTTGGTTACTTTTTTGTCAGCATAAGCTGTGTTTGGGGCTGCCTTGACACTTTCAGCAGACGTACAGCTGTTCTTTTTCACAAAGTAATTCCAAGTTTTCCTGTATGTTACGGAGTATTTTCACCTCTGTCCGTCTGGTTATTTAGGCCACCGAGCAGAGCTGGGATCACCACTGAGTGATTTTAGGCACGTTTTTTACTCAATGCTAGTTGGATCCATTCTCAGTGTTTTATGCTACGCTAAAGCTAAAGGAGTACAGCTGGGTCAGGAGAATGACTGGGCTGGTTGCAAATAATTTTTCCCACTTATATAACTAGGAAATAAGTCAACAGACAAATTTAAATTTGGGTGGAATATCCCTTTAAAGGAAGCAAACAGATTCCGACTTTTGGGACTATAGAGCTCCGGGAGTTGACGTCACGTCTCCCAGCATGCAACAGTTCAAATCGAAACGGCCCCATATTGGCAGGTAGAAGCCGGCAGCTGGACTATTTGTTATTGTCAGAAAACTCAATCAAACAGGAAATATGGTAGATTCCTGTTGTGCCCCAGGATGCAGAACAGACACGGACGACATAAGGAATGAGCCATCTACAGGACTCTCCAAGATCCAGAATGTCGCAAACATTAGATCATTGTAATAAAACGCGCTAGTGACCGGGCTAAAATGAAGCTGTGGGATCCGGAGAGTAAAGGTTTTCACTTATGCAGCGACCGCTTCATATCAGGTACTTAAACCAATGTTTCCTCACCTGTGTATGGTATTTATTTTAAATGCTTTTATTACGATTCTTAGTGGGCTTCCTAAACTTATTTTGGCGTGGCTTTTTCTGTCTTATTACTTATAGCAACAAGTAAACGTTGCCTCGTGAGTTCTGCGTGCTGCCGTTTACGTGTTTTATGATCACAGCAATTAACCGGCTAAGCTGTATTTCATTTTAAGCAATGGTTGATCAATTGTCAGATCACACATAAAAAGCACTTTGGATTGCTGTTATCTGTCTCACCGAGACAGAACTCAGGCAGATCCTGAGACGCTCCTGCTGACATTTTTATTTTATTCATGGAAAACAATCAGACTAGTGATTCCTCTTGGTGTTCAGTTTATACATTCAAACAGCACAGCACTCTATTTAAACTACTTACGTGTAAATCTGTTATTTGTCCATCCATTTTCATCCGCTTCTCCGGAGTCGGGTCATATGTCCTGTTCTACTGAATGGACCGAGTCTGTCCCTTGTGGACCACATGCCTCTGGTTTGTGTCTGCTCCACCATCACACTGGCTTCTCTCAGGGGAACCCTTTGTTTCTGTTGCAGGACACATGAAGAGAAGTCGAGGAGGGGTTGACGTGGACTTCGAGACTCCTGGTTCCATCCTGGTGAACACCAACATCAGAGCTCTGATCAACGTGCGGACCTTCTCAGCCTTCCCATCGCACTCTCAGCAGCAGCTCCTGCATTTGCTACCAGAGGTGGACCGACAGGTATCTGGTCTTCATCGCCTAGTTTGTCCTGGCTAGACCCATCCATGGGGCTGCAGCAGGACCGTTACTCTTCTGTGTTTTCAGCTGTTGATCCAAAGGTTACTGGCCAGGACGTTCCACCAGAACCAGACCAGGGTTTGTTCCGGAGAGCCATAGGGGTCCTCTCCAGGAAACTTTTGATCCTTCTCAGGTGTATCCTGAGTTTCCAAAGAAGAGCAGACCCTACAGTGGAATCAAAACAGCTGTTATTGATCTCAGATCAGCTGTATCTATAATCCTATGGATTTAGGGGGTTGTACTTGCTGGTGTTTAAAGGTGTGGACCGTGTTTCCTCCTGCTGCATTTGTAGATGTAAACATCCGACCTGAAAGGCTCGGTGTTTTGACTTAAATTTCCAGAGCAGTGTAACCATAACAGAGTTTATATATTTAAAAAACCCATAAATCTGAAAGAAGACGTGTTTGCTTGACCTTTGTGTAAGAAGTTTTTTAATGACTATTTTTATGTAAGCCTGGTTTATGCTTCTGCGTCAAATCCGCAAGGGAGACACATTAACCAACGCTTTGCTGTCGGACTCAGGTCTCCTGAAGAGCGTTGCAAAGCAATTCCCCGCCAGGACAGCAGAGGGTGCAGTGCTGTTCTGTGGTACCCTCTCATGTGTCTGGTCCGAAGTAGTGTATTTAATATTGTGTATTTTGTATTTCAGAAACTTAACAGACACACTTGTCTCTCATTCTCCTCCACTTCTGCATGCATTCGCTACCTCTAAGCCCACGTTTCCCGTCAGTTCCATTGAATCACTCCTCCAGTCACGGGGAATCAAATGTTCATATTTTTAGTTTTTCTGCAGGTTTTCTTCAAGCTGCTCCGTGTCTGCCGCTAGATATCTGTCGCCCTCTTTATGTTTTTGAGGGGGCAGTGGTGGTGCTGTAGACAAAAGCAGAGTCCTGACCAATCACAAGCTTGTGGTCTGTCTCGTTTGGTGGATGTTGAGAAAAGTGGGCTCGACTCTGTCATTGCGAGCCAGCTGTAGAGCCCTCAGAAGGACGGGTAATGGCGTTGCGTGCCTTCGTACCAGCACAAACGCAGAAGCACAAACTAGACTTTAGTGAGAGGCCAATGATGTCATCTTTTCTGGCTCCAGCCATTCATTTCTGATTGTCCCAGTCCCCTAACGTATGACCTGCTCTGTGCCGTCTCTGATTGTAGATTGGACCTGATGGCATGGCCAGACTCAGCAGCTCAGCTCTCAATAATGAGTTCTTCACCCACGCTTCCCAGAGCTGGAAGGAAAGGCTGGCCGAGGGTGAGTGAGTAATGGAGCATGAACATGTCTGCTAATCTTTAATCACTAATGTGGACCTCACCATCAGGAGCCTCAGCACTGTGGGTACAAGCAGCTACCTTTACCCAGTTTGAGAACCGCAGCACTTACGACCTTCGTTCAGGACAAAAGTACCTGTATACTACACAGAAAAACAACAATGGTGATGTTGAACATTCTGATTAGTCGATGGCTTTTTGTCAGACTCTGAACCGAGAAGCAGCTGCAGGCAGAAAGCTCTGCAGCAACCAGTGACTCCACACACTAGCCAGTTGTGACCGTTGTAGCGTTTGTGACCGGGTCATCTCTAGGGTTGGGGGATTAAACAAATTACTAGTCTATCACTGATTAGCCAAGCCCTTTGCCAATCTTTTTTTTAATGAGCAGTATTTATTTATGCCTTTGAATTAGTCTAGCAGATGGGACATTTCCCTTCATCAAATCTGCATCTTTTTTGCAGCACTTGGTCCATTTACATACAAATATTACACATCATTTAAAAGTACACTGTCAAACCACTCAATTCATTGTTTACAGCAGGGGTGTCAAACTCAGAAATGAAAACCTGGGACGAAGTCACGGGCCAACAACAAAATATAAATACCATTTTATCTTAAATGAAAATGCAATTTCTCACCTGTTAACTTTCATGTTTTGGAGCAGAAAACCTAAATATTTAAAGCTCAGTTTGCTCCACTGGTTTACTGTGATGCTCACATGATTACAAATATATTTAAAATGAGCAAAAAAGTGACAATTGTGATAAAAAATGTTAAGAAAGAGAGAGAGTGAACAGGAAAGAGGGAAACCAGTGGATCCTGAGGAAGGTGGAATAGGTGGGAGAGCAGAATAAAGAGAGAGAGGTGAAGAAGGTCATACAAAAGCCAGCTTGAACAAGTGAGTCTTCAGCTGCTTTTTGAAGGAGACCTCTGAGTCCACTGATCTCAGGCTCAGGGGGAGAGAGGTCCAGAGTCTGGGGGCCACAGCAGCAGATGATCTGTCACCTTTGACCTTTAGCCTGGTGCTGCACAACCAGTAGGCTTTAGTCACTGGACCTCAGGGACCTGCTGGGGGTGTAGGGACTGAGAAGATCACCATCCATGTAAGGCCCTATAGACCAGAACCAGGATCTTGAAATGAACCCTGAAGTTGACTGGCAGCCAGTGAAGCTGGAGAAGCGGGGTGATGTGGGTGTGTTTGGAGGACTTGGTCAGAAGCCGAGCACAGGCGTTCTGAACCACCTGTAGACGGTTCAGGGAGGTTCTGCTCAGACCATCGACATACATATATGGACAATGGGTTTCCATAGGCTCCAATAACACGTTTTTGTGCTAAAATGGGAGGTGGCCACCACCGCCATTTTGACCGTGTCACAGGTTCCGTCAAGCCCAGACAATTCCATAAAAGGGAAGAGAGGAGGAGCTGAGGGTGGGGCTGTAAGGCTGGGATCAACTGACGACAACCGGTCGAACTAGCTACAAGCTAATCCAAAGCTAACGCGGAGGTGGGAGCTAAGCTAACGGAGGTAGCAACCTAGCTACAACCGGAGTTAACTGTGCACAACACCAGAGCTTCTGAGTCAGAGATACGCCGGGCTGACCGCTGGGTAAAACCGGGTGGAACACAGAGGTCTCCGAGACCTCCACAAGCCGGCAGCCGCACAGCAGACAAGCGCCGCTGCGATCTGAGATGCGCAGAGCTGCCGCTGGGGAGAACCGGGTGGAAAGGTTTCCATCCCAGAGCTCCACAAGCCGGCAGCCCGCCGCAGCACACAGAAGCCACGATCAGACAGAGATGCGCCGAGCTGCGGGAAGAAACAGCCGGCATTCCGGGTGGAAAACATCGGTCTCCCGAGAGCTCCACAAGCCGATAGTGGGAACCCAGCTCCACCAACATGTTATATTTCAACCCATTTTCTAAAGTGCAGCATTATGTTAAATGCACTGGGTTTTACTCTATTACATTTAAATTTCATGGTTAAACAGTACATGTTAAAATCTAAGCTCAGCTCGGCAGTGACCTAAAATACATAAATATAATTTTACTTACCGAAAAACATGAAGTGGAGACTCCTTTGACGCTCTATTAGTGCAATTAATGCCACAGCAAGTCATTTTGTCCAACAATTGCACAAATAATATCCAAACAAGAATACACACACACACAGAGACTCAAAATCCCGGAACAGTTTCCAGGCCAGACCGAGGCTCTACTGAGGCCTTTCCCCGGAGCTAGCTCTGTGGTCACGTGGGTCTGATGCTCATTAATTATACAGAATTTTAGGCTTTTAATACACTTAAACAGAAGAGTGAGAAAAACATTCACCCCCCTCAGAGTTGTCATGAGTGTAAACTAGATCATTTAAACCTAAAACATGTTCTGGTACCAGGCTGTAAACATGTTTATTTCTGCTGTGAAATTGGTATTTTTAACATGGGGTCAATGAGGATTTGCTCGCTTCTGACACCAGCCCCTAGTGGATGAGGGTGGAACTGCAATTTTAGAGCCGCATTGTGGGGGCTTGGCTCAGACACGTGAAAAGAGAGTTACAGTAGTCTAAAATTGAAATTTAGAAAACACAAACTGTCACGTGAAACCTTCGTGGCTTGCTTCCACAAACTAAGTAATTGTGATTGGTGGAGTGCTCCATCCGGTGTGTCAGGCCCACAGACAGTTTAAACGTTACTTGTGGGAATAAATCACCCAAAGTCTCTATTTTAGACCGACAAATATTGCCCAGCAATTTTTATATATTGCCCAACCTTAGTTGGCATGCCAGGAACCACAACAAAGCAGGTACTGAAGGTTTAGGGGAAAACACTGAACTGTGCTGTTGGAAAAGGCTTTCCAAACTAACCGCATCCATCTGGGTCACGGTGCATGCAGAGTTTGACCCAAAACTCTCAGTGGTGTCCAATGGTTCAGTTATGTGTTCATCATGCCCTAAATTTCTTCATGAATCTGTTAATCAACTAAAGTTTGTTGGAGCGGAGGACCATCTGAACCATGACTAATAGTGGTCCTATCCTAAACCATCAGAACAGCCCCACTCTGTTGAAAGGTGAATTGTGGAACTACATGTTCAAAACACAAATTTGTTTAACTTCATAGGTGAGTTCACTCATGAGATGCAAGCCCGCTTTCGACAGGAAATGGAGAAGGAGAAGAAGGTGGAGGTGTGGAAGGAGAAGTTTTTTGAGGAATACCATGGAGAAAAGTAAGATTTGCCAAATTCATCCAGATTCAAGCTTTCTGTGTTTTTGTGTCATGTGACTGAACCTCACCTATGTCGGGCTTCTCAAAGGCCATACACTTTATGTATAGGGCACTTTTAACATGGCATGACAACCGACTCAAGCACTGCACATAATAAAACAACATGGGCAGAAATAGTCACATACTCATAAAAACTATTAAAAATAAAAAAATAAAACCACATTATACTGATTCACATATTTAAAATTGAACATCCAAGGTGAGAAGGAGGATGACAAAGCATGAGTAAATGCTTTATAGCAGGGGGTGCTCATAAGTGGTCTGCAGGTGTGCATGCATTGTTAAAATAAATAATGCGCACCAGAATAACAGCTGTAATGCGCGTTTGCGCTCCTGAGACTTTGTGGTGGTCCAGTAGGTTGGTATCATTGTTTCTTTGTGTATTATGGCTCTTTAGTGTCATCTACAGTGCATCCCTTCTGTGTCTGCAGGTCTGGCCTCACACAAGAGGAGTCCCTGAAGCTCACGATGAGCGAAGCTGCTGAAGTAGCACTGGACAGCGATGTTAATGTGGTGGCAACTAGTGCCCCTAAAAGACGCAGTGTGGGTCGTCGAAGAAGGGATGGCAGGATGAGAAAACGCACACGGGCTGACCTGCGTCGCAGAGCACGTCGGACACTCTGCAAGGCCGCTCCAGCGCTGCCGTCCACAGAAGCAGCTGAGACGGGTGATGTGTTGGACATAGCAGCTGTCACCATAGACTCGTCCGTGTCCAGCAACACGGTGATCCAAGGAGAGGTAATTCTCCAAACGGACTGTGGTGTGGAGTCCCCTGTTGAGAGTGCCTCTAAAGAGCCAGTGGCTCCTCCCACCCCAGAACCAGTCATGCTGCCAGCCCCTTCCCCTTCCCCTGCTCCCAGTCCCAGTCCAGCATCCACCAGTGCAAATTATGAGCCTGAAGTTACTCCAAGCCTCCTCCCCAAGGAAACGGCAGCTGTGTCAGGTTCCACCACCTCACCATCCTCTTCTTCCTCCTCTACCTCATCGTCTTCATCCACATCCTCACCTGCTTCATCGCCCTCTTCGTCTGAACAACAGGGAGCTTTTGCTGCAGCTTTGGACTCTTCATCATCTTCAGGCTCTTCCAGTGCTACAGTTCCTGCTGATCCTCTAGACGACACAGCCTCTGTGATTACCTCAGTCACCGGGGGAACTGGTACCAGCAGCCGTGAAAGCAGTCCATCAGCCAGTCCAGCTACCACTCTGGCTCTCAGCACTGAGCTCAACGAGCAGAAGAGAAGGCAAGACGAAACCGAGGCTCTCTCTAGCTTTCCCGTCAAAAGGGCGCGACTTGACAGCCGTCAGTCCTTTCGTACCACAATTGACGGTGTCAGTACGGAAAAACCACAGCCGACAACCGAAGAACCCAAGGTGCCACCTATCCGGGTAAGACCATGTTGCTTAAACTAAGACCTGCCATACTAACTCTTTGTACATGAAGTGTAACTGATTAGTTGCATTTTTTTTCTGTCTTAGATTCAACTATCCAGAATCAAACCTCCCTGGGTCAAAGGGCACCCCACCTACCAAATCTGTCCCCGGATCGTGCCCCCCGGCGAGGGCTCGCGTAGGTCGGGGACGGGGGGGGCGCGGACTTTGGCAGACATCAAAGCCCGTGCCCAGCAAGCCCGTGCCCAGCGCGAAGCCGCTGCTGCTGTTGCAGCCTCTAGCGAAGGGCCAGGGCCGACCAGTGTCCGGCTGCAGCCTGCTGCTGGGTTACCGGATAGCAGCAATGGACGACGAACAAGAGAGCATCCAGGACCTATCGAGCCCGGAGGAGGAGATGGAAGAAGAAGAAGTAGTGAGATGGAGGAGCAGGAATCACCTTCAGGCCCTAATTCATTTGGAACACAACTACAGCTTCTCAGTGTAGAAGTCGGCTCTCACCCTTCTCCTTCATTGTCCAACACATCTACATCCACGTCCTTGGAGTCTCCACAGACCTTAAGTCCTTTGCAAGATAGTTCTACCAAGTTGCTCAAGGTTGGAGACGATATCGAAGAAAAGTCAACAGCAGTTCAGACCCCCTCTGGTGGATTTGCTGACAGTACTGGTATGGCCTCCCCAGAGCCGGACTCGGGATCTGTGGTACTGGCCTCTGAGTCGACCGATAAGGAAAGCCAGCTCCCCAAGTTTGCTATTGTTCACCAAAGTTGTGAAAAACCTTCACTGACCCAAACTTCTATTCCAGATTCCCTTCCTAGGTTTGGGGCTCAGGGCGTGGACGTTATTCAGACACTGGCTAATTCATGTCAGACCAAAGAACTTGAAAAGGCAAATGTGGCTGAAGTTGGGGGTATCATCCAGCACAGTTTTCACCACAGGGATCTCTGTGAAGGAATTTCTCATTCAGCAAGACAGCTGACAGATGACTCATCTACCAAACGTGTTGAGATGCTGAATGACTGCAGGGAGAAGGATGAGGAGGCTGACACTCACAGTGACTCTACAGAAACCGCTTCAGACTGTGAGAATGACAGCCAGGAAGATGAGCAGCAAAATTACACTGACCCACACTGGCGTTCCCACCAACATGGACAGTTAGTCATATGTAGCCCTCCCTCTCCAAACCAACAGCCTGTCATTCAGGCCCTGGTGTCCAGTCACCAAGGCCAGACAGTCGTTGCACCCTGCTACCCCAATGGTCTGCCTCAGCAGCACGGTTGCCCTTTCTCCTCAGACCATCACTTTCTTCCTGCTGCCTCTCCACACGGGCTCAGAGAAAACAACGTAGTGGTCAAAATAGAAATTACAGAAGACTGTCGAACCTCTACACCAAACTCCGCTGAAGAGAGGTGTCATGAGATGTCTGGTGTCTCACACCTAAACACTGCTGCTGCCTCTAAAAAACTGACAAGCACAGTGAGACCTGTGTCCACTGTAGAGGCCAACAACCCTTTGGTGACACAGCTGCTCCAGGGCAGCCTGCCCCTGGAGAAAGTTCTCCCCGCTCACTCTGCCAATAGGCTGGAGATTAGCCGATTGCCAGGGTCCCAGATCAGACCACCAGCAACAAGGAACCTGGGGCCTCACAACAAGCATGAGTTCTCTGTCCAGTTTTCTAGTACAAACTTGTCTCCTATCACAAGGTCCCCAACAGGTCCTTCAGTGTCTTTTCTCCTGGAAACATCAGATGCATCTGTGAACCTGCCCCAACAGGCTTCTGGGGCTGTTCCTGTTATCACCTCATTGCCACCATCTTCTACTTCCTTGTTATCCAGAAGCAGTAAGTCGGACGTTGGTTCTCGAGCTGTTGTGGAACCTGCACCTGCTAATGACTCTCATGGTCATCAGTCTCCTCAGAAAGTTACTCCAGACAGGCTTCAGTCAGCATATCAGACTGTGCCCACTACCCCCTCACCTACCTGCATAGAGCCTCATCCGGCTGAGAGTGCCATGATGACAAAGATAAATATGCGACCCCCACAGTCACAGCCCCCCCACTTTCATCCACACCAGTCTCCTCCTACAGTAAAGAATGAAGGTGGTGCAAGACCTTCCTGCCAGGCTCTTGCCAAATCCCTCCCCATTTTGCCTTTCAATGGCACCAAAAAGGAACCTGTGAACTGTATGGATGGATATTTGAGTGGAGGTGCAATGGAGGGCCTCCTGAATATGGAAATTACTTTGGCACGAATAGCAAAGAAAGAGCACAACAAAGCTTCCTGTTCGTCCAGCTCTCCCTCTTCCTCGCCCTCCTCTGCATCTTCCCTTCCCTTCCAGCTGTATGGAAAAGTCCCCAAACAGAGTGGAAATCTTGGAGTAAGCTACACGGCTAACGTGTCCATGATGGACAATGGTGGTTTTCCTCGGGGAGTAGCTGACAGTGTACTCCAGCTCCGCCCCCGCCTCACCTCTAGCCATACTACTCTCAGCATTCAGGCCTTCACGGAGAACGCCGCTGAGGAAGTGGCTCTCAAGTGTTCGTGTCGTCTGAAAGCCATGATCATGTGCCAAGGCTGTGGTGCCTTTTGCCATGACGATTGCATTGGACCCTCTAAACTGTGTGTCTCCTGCCTGGTGGTCAGATAGTGTGTTCATGATACTGTGCACTGTAGATGTGCTGCTGATGATGCATCGGCAGGACAACGTGCAGCTTTAGTGTACAGAGGTCTAATTATGGTAGAGAACACAGAATAATCCTGTTAGGTGAACTTTGCCTTGTATAATAGGTCTGTTTTCTTGTTGAATATTTTTTGTAACTGTATTGATGATTGTTGTTGTGAATTTGGGGCATGATTAATTGTAAATTGTGCTATTTACCTCATCTTGTTTTGCTCCACCTGTCATTATTTGGTGGTCACTATTGTTTTGGTTCCTCGTTTGCTCTGCAGATAGGAACCGATTGTCTCTTTGCGCAGAAAAGTATTTTTTTATACATTAAAATGAGTAAATGACTTTGTTTTCTGTTTGGATTTATTAGTTGCCATCCATCCATCCATTTTCATCCGCTTACCCCCAAATTCCACTACCTCCGCTCCGGCACGAACTCCGCAGCAAAATCTGTCCCGTTGTAGTCATTAAAGCAATTCCACTACTGCGGCCGTGCTCCGGCAGTGCGGCGCAGTGCGCCGCCCTCTGTTCCGGCGTCCGGCAAAAATAGAATCGATCCTATTTTTGCCGGACGCCGGAGCACCTCCGCAGTCAATGGACAGGAATCACAACCGCCCAACAGGAAAAGGAGCAAGCACAACTTCCGTTTTTCACAATAAATCGATAAACAAAAAGCGTTTTTTGTTTCATATGCACAGGTTTAACAACTTTTAACTATCAATGGCGGCTGAAGTTTAAATGCACAAAAGTAAGCCATAAACACAGTTTCCACTATCAAAGTAGTCACACTTTGTTGATCCAAACACTGCTGATCTCTCAACACAAATGATGGGCAGATTAAACAGTTCATGCCGATGCTTCTCCCACACAACGGGTGTTTGGATATAACTTCCGCGTTTATTACTCGGACTGTATCGCAAGATCTCGAAAATCCCGCGCATGCTTGTTTGCCCACCTCAGGTCTCCGCACCGGAGCGGAGCCGTTGTAGAGCGGGTACCAGTAAAAATTGAGTTTGGAAGCGAGCGGCTGCGGGAGCGGAGGTAGTGGAATTTTGGGGTTATCTGGAGTCGGGTCGCGGGAGCAGTAGCTTAAGGCTAGAGGCCCAGACTTCCCTCTTCCCAGCCACTTGGGCCAGCTCCTCCGGTGGAATCCCAAGGCGTTCCCTGGCCAGGTGAGAGACATAGTACCTCCAGTCCCTCCACCGTGTCCTGGGTCTACCTTTAGGTCTCCTCCCGGTTGGACGTGCCCGGAAAACCTCACCAAGGAGGCGTCCAGGAGGCATCCTGACCAGATGCCCGAGCCACCTCAACTGGCTTCTCTCGATGTGGAGGAGCAGCGGGTCTACTCCGAGCCCCTCCAGAATGACCGAGCTTCTCATCCTATCTCTAAGGGAGAGCCCAGCCACCCTGCGGAGAAAACTCATTTCGGCCGCTTGTATCCGCCATCTCCTTTCGGTCCCTACCCAAAGCTCATGACCATAGGTGAGGATAGGAACGTAGATCAACTAATAAATCGAGAGCTTCGCCTTCTGACTCAGCTCTCTCTTCACCACGACAGACCGGTACAACGCCCGCATCACTGCAGACCAACCACACCTCTCCAGGTCTCACTGTTGTTGCCCACGTGAGCAACAGAACGAGGGAGTCACCAGGAGTGCGTTCCAGCACCCCCTCCAAAGTCTCCAAAAAGGGTGGGTAGTCTGAACTGTAGTTTGCTGCATAAGCACAGACCACAGTCACAAACCGTCGCCCCACACGTAGGTGGAGGGAGGCTACCCTCTCATTCACTGGGGTAAACCCCAACGTACAGGCACCAAGATGGGGGACAACTAGTATGCCCACCCCTGCTCAGCGCCTCTCAGTGGGGGCAACTCCAGAGGTGTAGAAAGTCCAACCCCTCTAAAGGAAACTTGGTTCCAGAGCCATGCATTGAGGTGAGTCCAACTATATCTAGTTGGAACCTCTCAACCTCACACACCAACTCAAGCTCCTTCCCCACCAGAGAGGTGACATTCCATGTGCCAAGAGCCAGCTTCTGTAGCTGAGTATCAGACCGCCAAGGTCCCCGCCCTCGACTACCACCCGTCACACACTGCACCTGACCCCTTTGGCCCCTCCCACGAGGGGCGAGCTCATGGGAAGGGGGACCCACGTTTCCTCTTCGGGTTGTACCCGGCCGGGATCCATGGGTGAAAGCCCGGCCACCAGGCGCTCGCCAACGTGCCCCACCTCCAGGCCTGGCTCCAGAGGGGGGCCCCGGTGACCCACGTCCGGGCGAGGGAATGCGGTTTCCATTTATATAATTCATAAGAGGATTCATTAGTTACTTTAAAAAAATACATTTCAACTAAATGAGAAGCCATTACAATATTTTACACATTTTAAATTCAATTTGAATCATGGTATCAGTAACACGTTTAGCCTGGGTGGTGTTAAAAAGGGATGGACTGAAGTTGGATGAACCCCAGAGCAGCAGTGCAGGACTTCAGTTACTTAGAAATGTGAGGAAATTGGGGCCAAACAACACAACGGTATGTCATCATCCAAATATGCAACGTACCAGAAAGAACTGCTTGTTTAATAAATCCTACTGCAATGTTGCTGATGGTCTCGGTGTGGATCTGGTGACCGTGCTATGGTCTAGTTAAATCAGTGTCATGTCATGGCAGAACAAAGCACAACTAAAATCACCGCCACATTCAAGTCTGTAGAGCAGTTTGTGTATTTCACATCGACAAACATATATGGACAATGGGTTTCCATAGACCATTTTTGAAGAGAAATGGGAGGTGGCCACCACCGCCATTCTGACCCTGTCACAGGTTCCGTCAAGCCCAGACAATTCCACAAAAAGGAAGAGAGGTGGAGCTGAGGGTGGGGCTGTAAGGCTGGGATCAACTGATGACACCCAGTCGAACTAGCTCCAAGCTAACCCAAAGCTAATGCGGAGGTGGGAGCTAAGCTAAAGGAGGTAGCAACCTAGCTACAACCGGAGTTAACTGTGCACAACACCAGAGCTTCTGAGTCAGAGATACGCCGGGCTGACCGCTGGGTAAAACCGGGTGGAACACAGAGGTCTCCGAGAGCTCCACAAGCCGGCAGCCGCACAGCAGACAAGCGCCGCTGCGATCTGAGATGTGCAGAGCTGCCGCTGGGGAGAACCGGGTGGAAAGGTTTCCATCCCAGAGCTCCACAGGCTGGTAGCCCGCCGCAGCACACAGAAGCCACGATCAGACAGAGATGCACCGAGCTGTGAGGAGGGGAGAACCGGGTAGAAAACATCGGTCTCCCGAGAGCTCCACAAGCCGATAGTTGGAACCAGTGTTGCCAGATCCAAAATCCCACAATATCGTACGGAGAGGCTTAAATTATAGTTTTTCAGTACAAATTATCGTACATTATAAATTTGATAATAACGTTCTATAAACGACTTCTCACTCCAATATAATATAACAAAGAAGGTGTTTTATATTGCCCTGTTTAAATAAACATCTTTAAAACCAGTAATATAATGCCTATAAACGTGCAGAGTGTGTCGGCACCACTCCGACCTCCACGCATTGACACAATATGCACATTTGCGCAGTCCACTTTATTTCATTTCTACATAGGTTAAAAGTACGCGACAAAACATCACAGCAGTGGAAAAACTGACCCAATAAATGACAAAGCAGCCTACTCACCTAGTTGCTGATCTCGATCTCCTCATCTGATTCACTGTCTGTCGCAGCAGAATGCCTTTAATCACCTGTACTCAGTGGTCTGTGCTTCTCATTGCAATGTTGTGCTCGGCTAAAAAGCCACATAGCTTGATTTCAGCGTTTTCACATCATTTTCAAACTTCTCTTTTTCATTAGTTTGTAGGAGACTTTTAAGTGTAGATGTCTGGTTTGGCGCAATGCATTTTACCCTTTCTTTGAGTTTAGCTCCCTTTGCGTGATTCTTGAGAACGGTGATTTCTGATTCCATCTGGATGTTGCAGCAACGACAGAAAGCCTCGGTATCGTTCCCCGTAACAGGTGCAAGCCATCCTTTGAAAATAGGGTCCAACTCCCACGCAGAACGATAAACTTGTGTCCGGTGTTGCTTTGATTTACCTTCATCCGTCCCTTCTCTGGTTTTTCTTTTAAGATTAGAAGCCATTGTCTCGTCGCTCTGTCATCCTAGATTAGACTTAACTCGGTCGGCGGCGCTCGCAGGCAAACAGCAAAAACTGGCGGGCCACTGCCACATTATATAACCGTACAGTTTCTCGCGAGAGTAGGCCCTATCGATGTGATTGGGCTATTTATAGTACAGATCCAGAGTCAGTTTTTGTAATAGACACAATAGCATAAACCTGTAAGCACTGAGGTGAAATCTGACTTCAGAACAGTTTAAAATCATGTAATTGACTTGGGAAAGCCACAGCAAAAGATGGTGTTACTAGATGCAATGTGAAATTATCGTACATTTGAGGATTTTTGAAACTATTGATCGTACATCGTACAGAGCCCAAAATTATGGTACAAATACGATAATTATCGTACATCTAGCAACACTGGTTGGAACCCAGCTCCACCAACATGTTATATTTCAACCCATTTTCTAAAGTGCAGCATTATGTTAAATGCACTGGGTTTTACCCTATTACATTTAAATCTCACGGTTAAACAGTACATGTTAAAATCTAAGCTCAGCTCGGCAGTGACCTAAAATACATAAATATAATTTTACTTACCGAAAACAATGAAGTGGAGACTCCTTGGACGCTCTATTAGTGCAATTAATGCCACAGCAAGTCATTTTGTCCAACAATTGCACAAATAATATCCAAAACAAGAACACACACACACAGAGACTCAAAATCCCGGAGCAGTTTCCAGGCCAGACCGAGGCTCTACTGAGGCCTTTCCACGGAGCTAGCTCTGTGGTCACGTGGGTCTGATGCTCATTAATTATACAGAATTTTAGGCTTTTAATACACTTAAACAGAAGAGTGAGAAAAAAATTCACCCCCCTCAGAGTTGTCATGAGTGTAAACTAGATCATTTAAACCTAAAACATGTTCTGGTACCAGGCTGTAAACATGTTTATTTCTGCTGTGAAATTGGTATTTTTAACATGGGAGTCAATGAGGATTTGCTGAAGGCGTGATTTCTGAGGTATTTTGGTAACACCTTTTTAACATGTCAAATTCTGATTTGTCTAAGTTTTTAAACAAAAATTGATAAAAACAGGAATCACTTCCTGATTCCTCAGTCTTCACTGTTCACTTGATAAGGCCAATCGGGTGAATAAGCATTTACAGACCGTCATCTCCTTTGACCCCAAGGTCAAAGCCTCTTCACAATGCTTGTGAGTAATAGCAGACACAATGGCTCTTTCAAGAGCCACTCAGCACCTCAGACAGACATTTTAACCTGCAGACCCTGGTTGCACCTCTTGGCTGGCCTAGAAATCTGAATTCAAAGGGAACTGCACCTCTTTGGGTTACTGTGGTCTTCACGTCCGCTGAACCTCACTGCGTGCCGACGCAGAAGTATAAATTAGGCTTAAGTTAGGCTTAAATTATACTTCTCCGTCTGCTTCAGGACGTTGGCACGCAACGCAATTATCCGTCCTTGCGAGCCTGCCGGAGAGCCCTCGCAAGGATGGATGGAGTCGAGCTCTCTTTTCTAAACATCCGTCTGTCGAGACAGAGAACACAAGCTTGTGATTGGTCAGGGCACTGCTGTCTTCTACACCGCCACCATTGCGCCTTCAAAAACATAAAGAGAAACTAGGCTATCTAGAGGCAGACACGGAGAAGCTTGAAGAATACCTCGCGAAAAACTCTAAAAATATGAACGTTTAATTCCCCGGTGACTGGAGGAGTGAGAAGATGCGCAGCAAGCGTTTTATTTGTGGACGGAAATGACAGGAAATGTTGGTTTAGAGGTGGCGAGCGCATGAAGAGGTGGAGGAGAATGAGAGACAAATTTGTCTGTGATAAAAAGTCTCTTATATAAAAAAACAAACAAACAATATAAACCGGATAAATGACAGGATACGCCCTCTGTTGTCCTGGCGGGGAATTTTTTTGCAACACTACCCAGGAGATGAAGCATGAGGGCAAAACGTCTCCGTCCGTGCGTGTGCATCTCCCTTTTAGAGCTGACGGAGAAGTATAAATTAGGCTTTAGTTTTTACTACTACGTTAGCGTTTATCACCACATGTAGGCTAAGCTACGAGCTAACTTAGCTTAGCGTTACATGTGGTGATAAACGCATCAACTCACTTTAAACTAAACACAAGAAAACGTTCATTTTGCTGTCAAACTTAACCCGACAATTAAATTTAGTTTTGAAAGTTCGGTAGAAAAGATACTTTGATACTAGTGAACAATTGTGCTTCACATTCATTACTCACTCTTCTTCTTTCTGTAAGGCAGGCTGTACTCACGCACTGATCGTCCTCCATCTTGGAACGATATCAAACAGTGGGCGGTGCTGTCTCAAAAAAAAAAACAGTCGGCCTGAAAATGGTGCGATACCCTCTCGATTTAACCTTGAACCGGAAGCGCGACAGCCACTGGGGGCGGAGCTTCGGTCCGGGCCCGGGCGGGGTGTGAACAGTCGGTGTTTAGTAAGTGGAAGGGTCGGCAGACTCCGCACGGGTAAGTTTCGCACTGTTTTGAGACCAGTTTCATCTAGTTTAAGTAAAATTCAGAAGGCTTTTGATGTACTAAAACTAATCAACGTTAAAGTTACGTATCACCCCTGTGACCTGCGTCGTATGAGAACGTGTTTACAGGCGCGTGCTCGTTTTAGCTTGTTGTGCATTAGCATAGACAAATTACTGACTCTGTTTCTGCTTTACAAAGTCACCAAAACCACATTTTCAAAGAAACGCTACGTTTGGAAGTAAGGTTTACGTAATTTTCTTCGTTGTGAACAAATGTAAAAACACGTTTTAGTTTAGTGTACGAAACGGTGATCTTTTAGAAACAAGCAAACAATTAAACTGAACAAACTATCACCGTTAAACTGAACAGAAACGGGCCGTAACCTTTGACTGACATGCGTGTTAGTAAACGTTGGAGGTACGCACGCAGTCTGGGAGCGTGAAACTGCTCGCTCTTTGTCCTCGTGCTTTTGTTTCTTCCCTCCACCCTTACGGGCTTCAGGTACTTGGAACTACTTCTACCTCGTGTTTTCGACCACATTTGTAAAAGGGCTTCCTTTGCTCCCATTGGTCGGAACGGGAGTCGTTCTGCTCTGATTGGTCAAAGAAGAGTGACGTTTTCCTGGAACGGCAGCAGTGCATATGAAAAGTTGCATTCAGGTCCGCTCAGTAACATCCAGTTTAAGTACAGCTAGGGTAAATAAATAGCTGGCCAAGACTGTTATTTTAATTGTTTTACAGCTGCGATTATAATACATGATTCGATCTTTCAAACACGTCATATCTGTGTTTGCTTTCTTTCATAGCTGAGCTGATCAGCATGTTCACACAACTGGAATTGGTCCTTGTCAGACACGTGACCTGCATGTCAACCACACCCCCTTATCACTATTGTAGGTGTATGACTTAAGTTGCTAGGGGAAGCTGAAGTGGAAGAAGAATCAAAAGGATGGATAAAAAGAACAAGGATGAATGCGTCCCTGACCCTTACAGGAATAAACTTCTGAAGGAGGATAGTATCTTCAAAAACTCTACAGTCGACATTGTAGATCCCTAAGACCTCAGAGGAAACTAATGGAGCTCAGAAGTTTCATTACTGCTGAAAATCAATCACTTGAGTCAACGTAGCACTACTTTAACATATTTATGATCAAGTTAGAGTAAAAGTTAGCCGTCCAGAAACACGACTCCACCAGGTTTTATTTTCTGGATGAGCCTTAATTAAACAAGTTATTATCAATATAAGTTACAAGCAGGTAACATTACCTACATCAGAGGTTAGCTAGACATGTTTGTTTTCATTTTGACCGACAGTTTAAAAAATGGTCATGATCGATTCTTCACGTCATTTTCATTTCTCACATAAGTAAAAATTAATAATTTCATTTTTCATTAATATTTATTCTAACCAAGTTGACCAGCATGTCCAACAACATATTAATGTTACAATTAAACTAACATTCAATTTTTATTTGGAATATTACCCTGCCAGTGAATACATTGCATCTGAACCCTTAAACAACCAATCGATGACTAAAAAAGTTGTTAACTATTTTAATAATCGATTATAATCGATTAAATCGATTAGTTGTTTCAGCTGTAATTTGTTAATTTACCGTGAGTAATATCGATATCGCAATATTAAGCACTGTTATCGAATATCGCAGGTTTTCCTAATATCGTGCAGTCCTACTTTTAATAAACTAGATCATTTAAACCTAAAACATGTTCTGGTACCAGGCTGTAAACATGTTTATTTCTGCTGTGAAATTGGTATTTGTAACATGGGAGTCAATGAGGATTTGCTCGCTTCTGACACCAGCCCCTAGTGGATGAGGGTGGAACTGCAATTTATTTCATTTCCGCGTTTGCTTCAATTTTTCACCCGCATTGTGGGGGCTTGGTTCAACCCGTAACTCATTTAGTCTGCAGCAGTGTTAAAAGGAGAGGAGGGGGCTGTGTGCGAGTAAACAAGCTCGTCTCCTCCGTGCGTCACGTGAAGCTGCAATAGAGCAGCACAGTCACAGGAACATTTTATTGGAAAATTACCAAAATGTAGCACAGAAATGTGATCTTTTTCAAAACCAGTACCTGCCGCATGCTTTCGGTCGGTACCAAAGAGTTACCAAACTTCAGTACCCACCCCTAGTTGTGTGTCTAGGCACCCACGTGGGCGAAGAAGTACAAACCAGGCTTTATATTTTCAACCCTTTTAACATTTAAATGTGTTTATTCTCAAGGCACGAGTGAGTTTCACTGTGGAGATGGATCGCAGAACACCAGAAGAACCAGCAAGGAACCAATCACTCACTAACCTCAGCCAAAATGTATCTGTGATATCTTTGATATCAGAAGATGAAGAGGACATTGTGTGTGTCTCTCTGGAGCAGACGGAGAATGCTAAGGAGGATGAGTGTTTTCAGAAACAGCAGAATCTGACGGCAGCCAAACCAGGTGTGGACATGGAGAATGCTGGAGATCATCATGGCCACTGTGATTTAGTGGGCTTTATCAGAAGATGCTGTGGTACTCACGTCTACTCACCTGATCCAAAAGAGATTGTGCAGGCTGTTTCCAACACGCCTTTCTGCCTGTACCTGTACGTGGGAGTGCAGGTGGATGAAGGGCACAGCACCAGCTTTGTGCTCATTAGTTATTTTGACCAAAGCTCGGGTAGGAGTGTAGTGAAGCTGCTGCACACTCTGCAGATAAGCACCGACACCGCTTATCCACAGGTCTCCGGAGACACAGACGCAGTCACGCGTGCAGCTCGTTCTGATGCCTGCCTTTTGATTCGGACGCTAGAAAAACTGGAGCTTCCACTTTCCAACATGGCTGTGTTTTACTGCAGCGAGCCCCAGCTGGGCGAGATGTGTGTGTCTGGGCTCCAGACGTTCAGCCCAAATGTGATATCACTCTGCAGCATCCCCGGAATTGCAGCAAGAGCCTCCCAGGCTGCACTCACAGCTTCATTTACTCACGTGGTTGACTTGATCCTGGACATCCATCATCATTACTCCACCTGCACTTCCATTAACGACAGCCTGAAGGAGGTCTTTGCTAACACTCAGTCCTACAACCCCCTCTGTCCCATCTCAACGCAGTGTTCGTTCGTCACACACAGTGTGCAGAAGATGGTTGCCCGCTGGCAGGATCTGCTGGACTATTTTCAATCCCTGAAACAAACGGAGGTTACTAACCAGATCAGAATGCGGCTCATGGATGAGAATGTCAGACTGCATTTTCTCTTCCTGTGTCACGCTCTGGAGCCCCTCAAAGCTCTCCAGGAGCTGCAGGAGGCCGGCACCAAAGACCTGGCTGTTGAGCTTCAGCTCACGTCCATTCTGCTTCAGTCCTATGCAGCCAGCATTCTCCGCTCCTCTGCTGTCAGTGGCTTTCTGTGGAGGCAGGATTTGCAGCTGCTCAGCAGTGAGAAGGACCTCCTGCCTTTAGCCGAGGTGAACATTGGTTCTCAGACCACAGACCTCATGTGGGCCATGGGTCTGAACGGAGGTGAAAGGGACATGATTGGCTTCCTGAAGCGTGCACAGTCCTTCTATAAAGCGGCGCTTCAGAGTTTGATGGAGAGTTTACCAGAAGCACTTGGGGATGTGACACTAAAGAACATCAAGGACATTGTGAAAGACCCAAAAAATTTCACGGTAAGATTCTTAATTCTTCTTGATTTTTTGTCTTTCATCTGCTGCATTTTTATAGCACTGAATGATCCCCATCATCTGGTTTCCTGGTCTCCAGTTCTATCATACATAGTAGCATATAAATCCCAAGATTAAACATATGCCAGAGACCCCATGGATAAAAAACTGACTTATGGGGTGTGCGGTCTTGAGCTGAGCGGACACTGTACCACTCTTTCACGCTCTTGAGACAATTGTCCTTTTGTGTAAGAATCTACAAGATCAGGGCGAGTTTTGCGCTGAGCGTCGTGTAGTATACAAGGGTTGCTAGAGGCAATTAACACCACGTGACTAGCTACCGATGAGCAATTGTAAGCTCGCATGAATTTCTGGCATGTTTGATATTTTGCTCGTCCCTCGTGAGGGTATCGCACTTTTGAAGCGTCACTGAGAGTAGCTACGACCCAAAAGGTACCAGAATCGCTCACGGCGCATGCACAAACATTTGTCAACACGGCTCGACAGCTATTTCCCTTTTAACATGTTTGTTTTTATTTATACACTTTTTTTTTCACAGACCATTACAAGGATTGTCAAGAAAGTGTGTTTTCAGTGTTAATGTCAAATTAAACTGATACAACGTTGATTTATCATGTAAATAATACATGGCGGGTTGCGCGCGGGGTTCGGGGGCCACAAAGAGGGGTCCGGCCCGAAGACCGCTGTTCCACGACAACCCCAAAGCACAACAGACATCAATAACAACACAAATGTTGTGTAAAAATAGCTTTTTTGAGCATATTTTTAGCACATTGTTAGGTCAGACGTGTTGCTACCAGATGTACAGAGTAAGCAGTCAGGTAGCATCTGAGAACTGGGTTGTACAGTGTGAGCACATGACTCAATTCAAATCAGGTTTATTGTCATTCTGTTTATATCAGAGTACAAATGCAACAAAAAAGCATTTCTCCATTGAGATCCATCCGTGTGACATGCACAACACATACCCAACTCAAACAATGACTAAAATGGCGTTAAAACTATGATAAATAAGTAAAAAGCTCCCAGTACATGACACTGATCTTAGCGGGTGAAAGATGAGAAGTTCAGTCTTGTCTTGATTTTAAAGCAGAAAGTTTTGAGTCATCCAATTTTTCATGTCGTCAAGACAAGCCTCTAATCTAACTAACCGATTAGGTTCATCAAGGTTAATGAATAAATATAACTGGGTATCATCAGCATAACAGTGTAAGTTTATCCCATGTTATCTAATGATTTTACCATATGGAAGCATATATATAGCAAAAAGAATTGGTCCAAGCACTGAACCCTGTGGTACTCCACAAGTAACCCTGGAGTATGAAGAAGATTTGTCATGTACATGTACAAAATGAAATCTTTTTTTTTTTTTTTTTTACCGTGTCCTGTCTGGCTGTGAAGCAAGCAGAGTTGATGTCTGAATGCTGGTGACAAGCCTTACAGATTTATTCTCAGGTGGAGCATTAAAGCGTCTGCTTTTAATGTCACGCCTGATACTTAAAACTTTATTGTTATTGTTGTTGAATGCTTTATAATTCCGACCAGACACGGAGACAGAGGTGAAAGAGAAAGGAAAAGAAAAAGGGGGGGGGGGGGGGTCCACAATAATAAATAATGAACAAGAATCTGCTTCTAGACCTGCAGAAAAAGACAAAAAAAAAAAGCAAAATGACAAAAAAAATGGGACACAACAACAATACAACAAGATCTAGCTATCACTGCGTCAACTTGATGAAGAAATATATAATCAACATTGCTTAACTGAAGAATCACGATAATGAATCACAGTGCATTAAAAGTGCCCACCATAGCCTTAAGACATGTGTTTAACGTTCCCAAGCCCATACTTATGAGAGCACCATGTGAACACCTGTGTGTGTACACGCGCTTGTTTATGTAAGGTTTCTCTATAGGAGCGTCCAACAGAGAGTGTGAGGGACCACAGATCCGTCCCCCAAAGATTCGCAGGAGACGGGGGGAGCTCCAAGTCCCAGAGATCCAGGCGCTGCCCCAGAACACAGGAACCCCAAGGAGACTGCAACCAGAAGGCCCCCGCCCCCCTCGAGAGGCACAGAGGATCGCCCCGGGGGGCCACAACCAGCAGCCGGCAGAGTCCCGGGAGACATCAGCGGCAAGCCCACCGGCCCGCCTGCAGCCTCCCACCCCCAGCCGGCCGAGCCCGGGACCCAGCGACCCGGGAGCCAGGGGCGACCACCCCCACCGGGGACCCAACAGAGCCCAGGGACCCAGATCCCACCAGGCAGCCACCGGGATCTATCAGGCATTGTAAGGGAAACCCTGATGATGCCGTCTCTTCGCATCAGACCAGGTTTTCCCCAAAAAGTTTTCCAATTACCAATGTAGCCCACGTTGTTTTCAGGACACCACCTAGACAACCAGCGGTTGAAGGACAGCATGCGGCTAAACATGTCGTCACTGGTCCGATCAGGCAGGGGGCCAGAGAAAATTACGGAGTCCGACATTGTTTTGGCAAACTTACACACCGAAGCAACATTAATTTTAGTGACCTCCGATTGGCGTAACCGGGTGTCGTTACCGCCAGCGTGAATTAATGTTGCCCGCTCTGGCCCCAGGTAAACATTTAACTATGGTTGCTGGAGCCTCTAATGCCACGTTTCTGACTATGGAGCTGCCAATGATCAGAGTCGGCTTGTCAGTGGGTGCGTCACTGAGCGGGGAAAATCTATTAGAAACGTGGACGGGTTGGTGGTGGCCCACGGGCTGGGTTCTATGCTTCCTTCGTACCGTCACCCAGCCGGCCTGGGGTCCCGGCTGCTCGGGTTCTGCTGGAGGGTCGCTACGGGTTGGTTCTGAGCTAGTTAGCCCCGCGCTAGCTAAGTAGCTTCGGCTGTTTACGGGCTTTTCAACAGCGCGGAGCCGGGACTCCAATTCCGACACCCTCGCCTCCAAAGCTACAAAAATGCTACATTTATTACGCGTACCATTATCGCTAAAGGAGGCAGAGGAGTAACTAAACATCTGACACAGAGAGCAAGAGATAGGAGACGGAGAAGCAGAGACAGAAGTAGCCATAGCCGTGCTGAGGCTAAGCTAACTGGACAGCAAACTGTTCAACACCAAATAAACTGCGTGCGAACTCAAATGGTTCCCTAAAAGCTAGGTGGAACAACAGTAAATGTGTGTTTTAGCGTGCTTTTGTGCTACAATAGTTGTGTCTGAATCCACGGGCAGGATGCTTACGAGTACGGGTCCTAAGACCGGAACCCAGCGGCTCTGAATTTGGACAGTCTAGCCTTCACCTCTACGGTGGCCCATAGGTCCCGTCACAGCCGCTACACGCATAGGAAAAATGCTAAAGCTAGCGAAAATGGAGCAGGAATATTAAGGAGCTACAGCAGCTTCACGTCCATCAGCAGCGTTTGTTCACAACTGTTTTCAGGTAAAGTAACTTTGTTTATTCTAGAAGCTTTCAGGACTTACATGTTAACTTTAGATGGTTTCATGTATGTTTTAAGCTACAGAATGAACTTGTTAAACGTACACAACACATTACTACAGAGTATTATCATGTAGGTAATTATTATAAACCACATGCATTATAAATGTTGAATGCAGTAGGATGTTATCTAATGTAAATTGGACCGTAGAACTTATTTTGCATCAAATGAGGGTAAAATGCTTTAAAAAACAGGCTTTTTAATAAAATAGCATTGAAGTGTTTTCAATGTGCATTTGTTTATTCAACTTAAGCCTAATAATGATTAGATCTGTCTTAAAAATGTAAATTCTCTGTAGTTTTCCCTGCTGCTTTTCTTTAAACTGAACAGAACCAGTGTACTGCAGGTTATGTTTTGTTTGTTTTACATTTTTCTATAAAAAACCAAATTCTTATTTAATCTATTACAGGTCAGCATGCACTGTGCTGCACATCTGCCTCTGTGCTGGTGAAGTTGTGGGTCTGGAGGATGAGCCTGAGGAAGATGTGTGTGGAGGAGGTCAGTGGTGCTCTGTCCTGGAGGAGGTACCAGCAGACCACCATTACTGTTAACAGGCAAGTCATTCACAGAGACGTAACAGCCGTCGTCTGAGCCAGCCCAGCAGGCCCTGTAGATGGACGATGGAGTGGACGGTGAGAGGAAGCGTCCCAAAGCTCTCTGCAGACCGTCCTGTATGATGTTCCTCTGACCAGAACCGTCCAGCCACAGGTCTGCTCCAGCCCTCCATCCACGTCTGGATCCTCCTGCAGCAGATCCAGCTGCACTGTTAAAGACTTCCTGCTCACTCAGTTTAAATAAATGATCCAGGAAGAGTCACTCAGGTTAATCCTGCTTTAACCGTACATAACTGGTCCATACTGGTTTTGATCTGTAAATAAGTGTAACCTATTATAAATAATCTTGTCTCCTTACCATCTTTTCATTTTCTGTTCATGTAACATGTTCAAAAACATCTGTAATAATAAAACTGGTGATAAAATCAATGACCAGAAAGAGTTATCAGTTAGTATTTGTTTTAATAAACGTGTTCAAATATCAAACAGCTAAATAACATTAACATGATGACAGTAGAAGGACTCTCTCCCAGGAGGACCACCAGGTAAAGCCTCTCCTGACCCTGGACACCTGCAGTCCTACAGAGAAAATCAGACCACAGGTGACAAAAAGGCAATAAACACATTTTTACATTTATCCACATGAGAAGATAAAAATTATATTCTTCACACAAACTTTTTACTTCATTATAACGTGTCAGCTGTGTAAATCCCCGAATGTAAAACTACTTTTCACAGCAGGACGTCTGTGGTTGTGTGTAAACAGCTTCACTCTTCACCTCTAAGCTTAATAAAAACTCTTATTTGCTCCGTTGTCCTTAAAACAAATGACAAGTTTAATTCGCCACACGCACACACACACACACACACACGGGAATAACTGGGACCCGCGATACAGACTCGTTCTGGCTGATTTCGGCCTAAAATGTACTTTAAAGAACAAATATACAAACGAAAAATGTCTATAAACTGAACCGCTTTAAGCTTTTAAGGTTTCTACGGCTAGTTTTTAACAAACTTACGTTTAAAACTTCGTAGCTCTCCCCATTTTCTCTTCCTGTTGAAAATCCACAGCCGGCGCGCAAAGCATGCTGGGATAGCCTTGTTCTGTGAGGATACAACAGACCCGTCCTCGAAATGTGGGCGGAGCGAGGACGCGTTTGAGGACGCGAGAATGAGTATTCTTGGAATTCGGACAGTACTCGTCGCTGCGCTGTGACGTCATCGACCTCAAAATGCACTCTTACAAGCATCCTTCCCGTGGATTTGGACACACCCAATAACTCAGAGATATCCTAGTACAGAGAAATTAAATCAGTTTTAGCAAGCAACGAACACCAAACAGTTACACGTAGTGCAACACTGAAATCAGGAAACAGGAAATGCCATACCGCCAGGGAGAAGCACACGAATGGGGTCTAGTGAAACATTTTATTTTGAATTTTTATATATATTGTGCAGTATTTTTATGTATGCTAGGGATGTGTACTGGTAAAATTTTGGTGATACGATGTGTATCACAATACAGGGAGGGGATACGATATATCACGATACATTCAGCCAGACGATATCAGTGATTTTTTTGACTGAATTTTTTGTAGGAAAATTCGACAAACAGTCCAGATACCTAACATGTTTTACTTGAGTTTTCTGAACCATAATAGAGGGATTTACATTTCAATAATAGAAACAAAACCCAATGCACACTGCTGCCAACTAGTGGTTGGCATTAGAATTGCACCAAAAGAAAAAATACACAAAAGTTAGCATGTAAATTCTTCAAAAAAATTTGATGCATGGCTTTTGAAAATCGATATATTGCAGGAAAAAAATAACACCATATATTGCCATATTGATATTTTCTTACATCCGTAGTCGGTGCAAAATAAAATTGTCACTGTTTTTAATTGATTTATTGCAATGCCTTGATTTTAGTGAGGTTAGTACACATTGCAGCCATAAGTGCTACGGTTTTATATATATAAGCATTTCTTTCTGTTTTCAACCTTGGTTTCCTCATTTTTGATTTCGGCCAGTTATTTTCATTTCGATGCATCACTAGCTAGTTCTGTCGTTCAGTTTTTGACTTGATTACATTTCTTTTAGGTCAGACATTTTCCCAAGAAGGTCCTGTCCCAAATTGGTGTTCAGCTGGGTTTGTGTGCTGTTGGACCTACAGAGAACCAACTGGCATCCAGTTACAGCGCGTTCCTCCAGATGCTGAGCCAGGAATCGAACTGGAAGGAGTGTAACAGCTGGGCCCAGGTAAACTATCAGTCATGCAACAGGTGTAATTTATTTTATTTACAAAGCGCATTTATACATGGCCAAGGCCAAACAAATGGCTGTACGCTGGAATAATGGTGGAACATATAAAACCAAAATGCACGAGCCAGAAGTAATAAAATTAGCACAGTAACGACTATAAAATCAACAATAAATAAAGGCAAGGCAGCTTTATTTCTAGGGCACATTTCAATCACAGAGGCAATTCAATGTGCTATACCATTATCAGGATATGATATGAAAACACATAAAAACACAAATTAGAACACTCGCAGATAGAATTACAGTTTAGAGCTAAAGAAGACCCAGTTATAGCGCAGATTACAGTGGAGACGACGCAGCATAAGAAACTATTCATGTAAAGGCTGATGAGTACATGAGGATTTTAGTTTTGTTTTCAAGAACACTTGGGTTGGGACACATCTGAGGTCATGGGGAAGCTGATTCCATGTGTTGGACGCAATGTTGAGTTAGCGTCCGGTTTCTCCTATGTATGTTTTATTATAAAATTTGCATGGGATTTCACTGGTTTGGGTTCTTGTTTTTCTAGCTTTCTGGTTAAACCAGAGTGATAACTCTTCTATACATCAAAGGCATTAGAGAAAAAAATAATAGCAACAATGAAAAAAAACCAACATAAACACACCAACAAAACCATACACAATAGCTAAAAAAAAGACTAGTGCAGCTAAAGGACAAGATAACAGCAGGACATAAGTGTGAAGTAATTTATGGCTCGTGTGCAAGAAGGAAGGGACAACAACACAATATGTAAACGTTAAAATGATGATCAAGTTTAGTTACAAAAATCTTAAATCCTTCCTTCCACTGGTCGGGAATACTAACAAAACTAATATGGCCTGTGTGGAACTGGAACAAAAGTAAGAATAACTAGGGTTTTAAATAATCAGAAAACTAAAGATGTCCCACTAAAACTGTGCAAAGATTACTATGTTCCAAAATAAGGATCTCAAAACTGGGTGGTTGAACCAAACTTGGGGCAATATTTTAAACTACACAACAAAACACACAGCACTCCAATTGTAACAACAAAGGGTGATGTACTCCACACAGAAGATCAACTCTAAACCAAAATGTAACAGCTTATCCAAACACAAGAAGCTGCTAGCAAAATGATAACAGTACCTTTACCAATGTTTAGCTCAAGTTACTAAGTTTAAATATACCAAAAAGACCCAGCTAACAGACCGGCACAGAAGAGGGACTGCTACCACAACAACAGCTCTCCTCGAATGTCTGAATGAAGCTCCCTTATGAAGGGAGAATGACAGATCCCGGTAATTTCCCTCAGCCGTGATAAAGACAAAGCAGCGGCTTTGACCCCAGAAGTTGTTGTCCGTTGCCAGGTGACAAAGGCAAGCCAAACAGGAAGGGAATCTGGTAGAAGACATTGGTCCGGGTGTTCTATATTTGGCGGAGATGCTAGAGGCGGAGAAGAGGGCGAACTAGGAAAAAAGCAGGCAGCAAATTCCTTTACTCAACATCCCTGGGAATGCGTGGTGTGTATACTACCAGATTTGACGTCAATGATGTTTTTTTAATCAAGTCGTCGGTGTCATTGACTCATCACTACTGCTCTGCCTCATATAAATGACCAAAGGCTCACTGGTGCGGCCTCTGTTTTGCAGCAAAGTAACGCCATAGTTTTATGAAAGAGAACTTACCAGCGTTTTTTTTAATTGTTTGTCGATTGTTGCCTGGTTAGGAGGAACATTCGCTGACTTCTTCTGTTCCCCTTACCTAGGATGGAAAGTGTAAGGTGCTGTCCCATGTTGGTGGTGCTGCTGTTGGATGTTATTTTAGTTTTACCTCGCTTTTATTTTAATTCCCCTGACTAGTAACTCCCACCCTCAGTAGCTAAAGCTAATGACTGCCGTAGCAAGCTTTATTTATTTTTTTGCTGGTCAAATCCCTAAAGTGTCTGGGTGACATGCGTAACTTTTATGTGTCTACCACACTATGTGGCAGTTTTTCAGCATGTATTTTAAACCATTAATGAACATTTACAAATTGATTTTGAATCGGTACGTCACATAGTGATGCAGCGATTAAGTGGTGAATCGGCACACCCCTAATTCCAATGTAGGATTACATGTGTGAAAATTACACCTGTTTATATTGCTGCCTTCTGGAAGACGTTACAGGTCCCTACCAAACAAATCGGTTAGATCCAGGAACAGTTTCTTCCCAACAGCTGTACGGTCACTAAATCAAGTCTTCCTGAAAATGTCTATGTATACTAGGGTTTAGGGCTGAAACGATTCCTCGAGTACCTCGAATAATTCGAGTACAAAAAACCCTTGAGTCAAATTCTCTGCCTCGAGGCTTCGTTTAATTCATGTTTAATTAATTCATGGCTTTGCAATAACCCGGGGTCATGTTTCACCCGGACCGAAATAAGTGACGCACATGCACACTGCTCTGAATGCACACGCGAGTAGCGAATGTAACTTAACTTTCTCTTTAACCATGGTGGACAACGTGGACCCCGGTGGAGTGCGAAAAAGACAGAAAATGTCAAAGGTGTGGGACCATTTTTCACGTCGTAAGGCGGAAAACGTAGTCCAGTTTAAAAACTGTAAAATGGATTTAGCCTAGCACAACACCACATCCTCCATGCTGCAGCACCTGACCAGGAAACATCCACATGTAAATGTCACTTCTGCAAGCGGACTCGGAGCCTCTACAAGATGATGCGTTTTAGCCTGTTTTTCTATATATTCTGCAGACACTGTGCGACTTTTTCATTTGTAGCACTTAGTTTCAGCTCACACCGTACGTGTGGTAGCAACACGTCGGTCTTAATGTGCTAAAAATAGCAGTTTTTACAACACGTCGGACTTTTTACTTTGTTGTTATTGATGTCCGTTGTCCCTCGGGATTGCTGCAGGAGGACACGGGTATTTATGAGAGTGGCGGAGGAAAACGAAAGAATGTAAATAAATGTGTGATCAGTGTAATTTGACATAACCACGGCAAACATGCTTTCTCGACAATCCTGGTTAGTGTGAGAAAAAAGTGTAGAAATTAAAACGAACGTGTGTTAATAGGTTAACAGCTGGCGAGCCATGTTTGCGCATGCGCCGTGAGCGGTTCTGGTGCTGTTTGGGCCGCAGCCGCTCGCATTTGTTTACTGTGAAGTTGAAGAGCTGAAGTTTTGAAAACTAATTTAGAATAAAACTTGAAGAATGACTGGCAATTGCTTTCTCATTTTAAGAGTTCTTTCATATTTTATAAATGCTATTTGATAAAATGGTTTACAAACGCAAAAGGGTAATTTATTAGAGTACTCGATTAATCGATAAAATATTCGATAGAGTACTCGATTACAAAAATATTCAATAGCTGCAGCCCTACTAGGGTTGTCTCGGTAACCGGTGTACCAGTAAACCCCGGTAAAAAAGTTGACAATAACTGTCTTGTTTTAAAAAACTATATTATCTCGGTGGATTACCGTGGCTGCGGTGTAGGCGCGGTGACCCTTACCAGCCATCGTATCATCTGCTGACGTTGTCGGCTGCACGTCCGCACTTTGTTGTTTACAACCAAAACTTTCTTGAAGCCAAAGCTGAAATAATGGCCAAAGGAGGAGACGGCAGCGCTCAGGACATTTATTATCCCTCAAAGAAGACAAAGTGGGAAGTACGGGCATATTTTGGATATGTGAAGAATGCCGAGGGAGTTTATAGAAGACGGCTATCCTGTTTGCAGCACGAGCAGAAAAAGTGTCTGTGAAAGGCAGCAACGCTTCAAATCTCATGACACATCTGCGTGACCATCACCCACAACTCTACAGTCAACGCAAGGCAAGCTAACGTTAGCGTTTTAGCTAAAATGCGTGATCCGAGGATTTGGGTTGAGGGAGAATGCAACGAGTCGCTATATAAAGCAGCCGCAGCGCCGCTACCTGCATATAAACCGTGTCGCGGACACCGCCATGTTGAAATGACGCTATGCATTACGGGGCTCCCAGGGGCCGATAAGAGTTGGTCTCTCTCCGAGAATAATTATGAATTTAACAACGATTACTGCCTGATGACATTTTCCCACATCTGCAAAGCTCACTGGAAGGACACAAACCGAGGACAACATTTTCCTGATATAGGGTTTATTACTCAAGTAAGGGTAAAAAAGTATCTGATTAGAAGGCTACTTGAGTACTGAGTATCATCTGATCTAATATTGTTAAAATGGTGACATCAAACTGACAAAACATAAGAAGTTATGGGCAAATATTGGTATTTTAAAGACTAAAGGGGAAAAATGTAAACAAATAAATAACATAATTACAAAATAACAAATTTTAGGCAAAATTTAGACACAAACTGAGGACAATATTTTCCTGATATACAGGGTTTATTTAATTGTCTGAAAATGTAACACATTTAAAAAAAATACCGCGATAATACAGAAAACCATGATAATTTTGGTCACAATAATCGTGAGGTTAATTTTTCACACCGTGACAACCCTAATGTATACCCACCATTGGATGTTGATTGTTGTGTGAAGACAGAGATGTGAGCTTGCTATGCTGTACTGATATCAAATTCCACCAACTTGTGCGGTCATTTTTAATAGGAATCTGAATCTAATCCAATTACATTATTTATACCTAGGTTTGCTAAACCTTACCACAAACTGGGCTTGAACCAGTAGAAACCAGGCTAAACTGGCAATAAACAACAACCTCAGTCGCAGTCTCCGTTCAATACTGTCGTCATTTTATATTGCCCCACCTGCAGTAAATACATGTAACACCACAGATTCATTAAACAACTATATACAGTAGAGTCGTCCTAGTTCTATTGAAAGTATTGTATCAAAGTGTCTACTGCTGATCGATTTTGACACACATTACTCTTAATCTGAACTTTTGTTTATGGTATTACATCAGTCAGCTTTGAGATGACCCAAGATTGATGGGTCAGAAGAAAGAAGCCACTTTTATTGGAAACTGCAGGCGGGCTTAAGAGCCTATGTTCCGTTGAGGGGTCCGGGATGGTTTAACATGGGGTGGCAATTTCAGCAAAGTGGGTCATAGAGGTTGGGTCATGCTTTGGCTCATTTATAGGTGTCACGAAGGATGAGGTGGTTTATTGAATAGCTTATTTTTTTTATTTTTTTCTCGTATTTAGCAACACAAATCTTGTCACAGATGCTACATTTAGCTCTGTTGCCTTTTAATTTCACGAAAAACAGCCAAACCCCTTCAGGTGTTGCTGTAAACGAGAGGCAGGGTTGTGTATAACTGAGACCCCAGTAACCTGAAGCATAGCATCAGGAGGAACAGAGTTGAACGGCTCTTTTACACGGATTTTGATTGGGAAACTACAGCTGTTTAACACCGAAGAGGCATTTTCTTATGTTCCAGTACCTACTGAGTATTTTCAGTCAGTCAGTTTGTCAGTATTAAAGAGGTACCATATTTTGGTTAAAGTGTGTTCAGTGTTCCTGACCCTGAAATATTTCTATGGTATGTCCAGGTTTTGTCTCAGATGAGACGGTGGACAAGTCTGCACAAACTTCTTCTGACCCTGCTGACCATGCCCAGCTCTCTACACAGGACTCGGGTGTTCTCTGAGGTGAGTGATCAAAACTAGACCAACTGAACCACATTAGGTGTGTTTCATAGAAGCGTGGGTCAAAACTGATGGTGATGAGTTACGATGTAGCCACAGCTGCCCTGGGGCACACTGACAGAGGCGAGGCCTGCCGAGCACAGGCGTCACCGGTCCCTCCAACCACCACTACCAGCAGGTGAGATTGGTTAAGTGTCTTACCCAAGGACACAACAGCAAAACTTTCTGTCTGAAGCCGGAATTAAACCTGCAACCTTCCAACCTGCTCAACCTCTTGAGCTACTGCTGACCAGTGGGTACAGAAAGTATGTAGACCCTCTTCAATTTTTCACTCTTTGTTTATGAAGTGGCACAGACTCGTGGGGACCGGGCTTTCTCAGTCCTAGCTCCGTCACTTTGGAACCAGTTGCTACCCTCAGTTGGGCTGTCCTCATCTCTGCCGGCTTCTAAGAATCGCCCGAAAACCTACTTCTTGTGCTTGGCGTTCCCTGAACATCTTAGGTGTGTTCTTGCTGTGTCGTATCTCTAACTCCATGCTGTAGTTCTTTTTTAAAACACAGAGCAGTTTTGTTTACCTGTTTTCCCGCTACGTTTCGTTTGCGGCTGCAAACTTCCTCAGGCTGACGCGCTGCCAACTTCCTCAGGCTGACGCGCTGCAAACTTCCTCAGGCTGACGCGCTGCAAACTTCCTCAGGCTGAGCGTCAGCCTGAGGAAGTTTGCAGCCGCAAACGAAACGTAGCGTTAAAACAGGTAAACAAAACTGCTCTGTTTTAAAAAAAAAAACTACAGCATGGAGTTCCCTGAACATGTTTGAGGTCGGCCCTCTTTAATTTAGATTTTATTTCCTGGTTTGGTCATTTTATCCCTTGTTTCATCCATTTGTTTCTACTTGATGTTTTACCCTCTTTGCACTATTTTAATTGCTTTTATCATTTATCTTTTGTTGATTGTGATTTACATTTCTTATGTACTGTGTACAACGCCTTGGGCTCCCTGACAGGGTAGAAGGCACTTTATAAATAAAGATTTGAATTTGATCAAGAAAATATTATCAGAAGTAGAAGTATTTGGAAACCTTTTGAAGTGATAATCGATCTCTCTAAAATATGATATATCAAAAAAATTCCCAGGTGTGGGCTCAAAGTGTGAAATAAACTCGCCCATCTTATACAGGTCCTTCTCAAAAAATTAGCATATTGTGATGAAGTTCATTATTGTCTGTAATGTACTGATAAACATTAGACTTTCATATATATTAGATTCATTACACACAACTGAAGTAGTTCAAGCCTTTTATTGTTTCTAATATCGATGATTTTGGCGTACAGCTCATGAAAACCCAAAACTCCTATCTCAATAAATTAGCATATTTCATCCGACCAATAAAAGAAAAGTGTTTTTAATACAACAAAAGTCAACCTTCAAATAATTATGTTCAGTTAGGTACTCAATACTTGGTCGGGAATCCTTTTGCAGAAATGACTGCTTCAATGCGGCGTGGCCAATCAGCCTGTGGCACTGCTGAGGTGTTCTGGAGGCCCAGGATGCTTCGATAGCGGCCTTAAGCTCATCGGCGTCTCAACTTTCTCTTCACAATATCCCACAGATTCTCTACGGGGTTCAGGTCAGGAGAGTTGACAGGTCAGTTGAGCACAGTAATACCATGGTCAGTAAACCATTTACCAGTGGTGTTGGCACTGTGAGCAGGTGCCAGGTCGTGCTGAAAAATGAAATCTTCATCTCCATAAAGCTTTTCAGCTGATGGAAGCATGAAGTGCTCCAACATCTCCTGATAGCTAGCTGCATTGACCCTGCCCTTGATAAAACACAGTGGACCAACACCAGCAGCTGACATGGCACCCCAGACCATCACTGACTGTGGGTACTTGACACTGGACTTCAGGCATGTTGGCATTTCCCTCTGCCCAGTCTTCCTCCAGACTCTGGCACCTTGATTTCCAAATGACGTGCAAATTTTGCTTTTATCCATAAAAAGTACTTTGGACCACTGAGCAACAGTCCAGTGCTGCTTCTCTGTAGCCCAGGTCAGGCGCTTCTGCCGCTGTTTCTGGTTCAAAAGTGGCTTGACCTGGGGAATGCGGCACCTGTAGCCCATTTCCTGCACACGCCTGTACACGGTGGCTCTGGATGTTTCTACTCCAGACTCAGTCCACTGCTTCCGCAGGTCCCCCAAGGTCTGGAATCGGTCCTTCTCCACAATCTTCCTCAGGGTCCTGTCACCTCTTCTGGTTGTGCAGCGTTTTCTGCCACTTTTTCCTTCCCACTGAGGTGCCTTGATACAGCACTCTGGGAACAGCCTATTCGTTCAGAAATTTCTTTCTGTGTCCTACCCTCTTGCTTGAGGGTGTCAATGATGGCCTTCTGGACAGCAGTCAGGTCGGCAGTCTTACCCATGATTGTGGTTTTGAGTAATGAACCAGGCTGGGAGATTTTAACAGCCTCAGGAATCTTTTGCAGGTGTTTAGAGTTAATCAGTTGATTCAGATGATGAGGTTAATAGCTCGTTTAGAGAACCTTTTCTAATGAGTGTTAATTACATTTAATTAAGGACCATAAGACATTAAAAATTCATATCAAGTATGAATTCCATCTTATGGACACTGGGTTATTTAAATCAGAAGATTGGTTCTTTTTATTGCAACTGAGAGACAAGAGAAGAGAGAGACCTTCAAACGTTTAAGGAAATTTATTACTAAATAATTTTAAACAATTTAACAATACTAACTCTCTCAATGATGGATGCTCTGTTTGAATGAGGTGTGAGATGGTTGGTGTGTGTGAATGAGTGTTATTCAGAACCCTCGTATCCGGAGAAACAAAGTCTGAGTGGGAGATGATGTTTTGCTCCTAACTGAACAGAGTTTGAGACTCGTAGTCATAAACACATGAGACGCCATTTATGTCGCATCCACATACCCTCAGTGAGACCTCCGTACAGATCCGGATGCCAGGTCCACGACCCTCCTCTGGTACTGGAGCCGATGAAACGGCGTCGACAGTATGACAAACCAGTCTTTGGATAGTCTCCAGGTAAAAAGCTACAGGTGTTTCACAGCGTCAAAAGGGGACCCTCCTTGGGTCAGCGAGTTCAGCTTTTATTCTGAAAGGTACCGTTGCTTGGTTCACAAAACAACAGATTTTTCCCAGCTTGGTTTTCAGCTTAAAAAGAGAAGTACAAAATGGCCGGTCCAATACTTCACTTAACATGCGGTGAACTTCATGAGATCTTGAGAGCTGAACTTAAGATGGCGTTGGAACTGTTTTATTAATCTGGATGTTTTTGATTCTGGACGAATCAAAGCTGACAGATTTATAAACACCACATATACTCTGCCACGCTTCAGACTAGGAAGGTTCTGATTGGATCAGTACAGCAATGTGTCATGTGATTGTTTTCCTTACGTGTGTCAGTGTGTCTAGTGACTAGATTAAGTCATATTACTTATTTAAACATATTAATCATAATACTGTGATTTCACAGATCGGTCACATTGTATTATTGACTAACAGTTGTTTTGATTAGCTTAATTGAAAATAGAGTCCTTTGATTTAATTAAAGAAAATAGTCTCTTCATCTTCTGTCTTCATTGCTGGAAAGTTAACAGTTTAGAAGCGAGTGCAAGACCTTGAGGCTGTTTCATGCACTCAGGCACTGTGTCAAAGGGAACTGTGGATAAAGGTTAAATACCTTGGAGGAATAGCTCCTTCATCACATTACACTTTTCATGATATGCTAATTTTTTGAGATGGGGATTTTGGGTTATCATGAGCTGTACGCCAAAATCCTCTATTAGAAACAATCTAAGGCCTGAACTACTTCAGTTGTGTGTAATGAATCTAATATATATGAAAGTCTAATGTTTATCAGTACATTACAGAAAATAATGAACTTCATCACAATATGCTAATTTTTTGAGAAGGACCTGTATAAGTCAGCTGATGTGAGTTGAGGAGAGGTTTCCAAGTGTGGAACTCGGACACTTAAATTCTGTCCATCTGTTCTGATCATCTGTAATTCCTGTCTCAGGGTGGACAGCTCCATAGCAGCTTCAGACCCATCTCTAAACTTCCGTTCATCTCCAAGATCTTGGAAAAGGTTGTGGCTAAACAACTCACAGCTGCTCTTGATGAACATAACATCTATGATAGCTTCCAGTCAGGTTTTCGTAGAGCTCATTCTACTGAAACAGCTCTTCTTAGGGTCTCTAATGACCTTCTGACTCACAGTGATGCAGGGGACTGTTCTGTTCTGGTCCTGCTGGACCTGACTGCAGCCTTTGACACTGTTGACCATCACCTGCTACTGGAGAGGCTGAGAGACTGGGTCGGCCTATCAGGATCTGCTCTGGAGTGGTTCTCCTCTTATCTCTCTGAGCGCTCCTTTTCTGTGGCCGTCTCCAAGTTTAGGTCCTCCACCACCTCTCTTACCCATGGTGTCCCACAAGGTTCTGTGCTGGGGCCTCTGCTCTTCCTCCTCTATCTGCGTCCTCTTCAGCACATCCTGAGCTCCTTCAAAGGAATCTCCTACCATCTTTATGCAGATGACATCCAGCTGTACATCTCCTTTAAGCCCCATGAGATGTCTAAGCTGCAGCTGTTACACACCTGCTTAGACTCTATCAAAACCTGGATGGTGGGAGCTTTCTTCAGCTGAATGAAGATAAGACTGAGATCCTCATCTGTGCCCCAGACAAGCTGGTTCCCAAAGTCAGAGACTCTCTTGGTCAGCTTGCTTCTCACACCAAACCTTCCGTCAGGAATCTTGGCGTGACCTTTGACCCAGCTCTCACCCTGGATTCTCATGTCAGTTCTCTTGTTGGCTCTTCCTTCTTCCATCTCAGGAACGTTGCTAAGCTGAGTCCCATTCTGTCCCGCTCTGAACTTGAGACAGTTCTCCACACCTTCATCTCCTCACGCTTAGACTACTGTAACTCTCTTTTCACGTGTCTGAGCAGAACCTCCCTGAACCGTCTACAGGTGGTTCAGAACGCCTGTGCTCGGCTTCTGACCAAGTCCTCCAAACACACCCACATCACCCCGCTTCTCCTCCAGCTTCACTGGCTGCCAGTCAACTTCAGGGTTCATTTCAAGATCCTGGTTCTGGTCTATAGGGCCTTACATGGACAAGCACCATCTTACATTGGTGATCTTCTTAGTCCCTACACCCCCAGCAGGTCCCTGAGGTCCAGTTGTTGCGAGCACGTCCTATTTGTCGGTTCCTTTAAAACCTGGTTCCGTCAGAACTTAATAAGACTGCGCTGCGTTCTCAGGGTTCGTGGGGATGTCGGTGAGTTTTATTGTACTAGACCCTGGTTTGGACTTCCTCAATTAGAATCAGTTCCCTATTTTAAGGAGAAATGATATGCCATACTCGTTTCTTTGTGAAAGCACACTTCCTTTTAATTAATCCCGTTATCTAGTGGTTTAGATACTCGGGCAAAGTCCAGCTTGAGGCCATCCGTCGCTGACAATTCTTTGGGTTATTAGGATTAATTGCGCCCCTGTCAGCTTTTGTGGGCGGTTGGTAACTATAAAATCATTCTTGCTAGTTGATCAGGCTAACATAGATTTATCAATTTATCTAATTAATCCAACCTTCCCACGCTGGCGGAGACTTTTTCACACTTGCAAACAGAGCCTATTTAACCTACTAATGTTTTGTTTTTATCATCCTTAAGACATCTCGTTACTCACGGGAGAGGAGAAGACGAGCTTCTTTACTTAAGGTTTCTTTTATTAATCTGTCACAAACCGTAAAGCAAATCCTGATAATTCATGAACCTGTAATTAATGTGCTTACCTCTCCTTATTGTTCAGGTCGAGGCTCCCACCTTAACCTTTTAAAAAGGACCTGGAAGAATCAGGAATGTGGATTCTTTTTCTAAAAGTTTATTACAAGATTAAAAAATACAAAAATGAGTAGATATAAAACTGACCACTTCCCCCAAGGAGAAATTAGTCCTAATGATTAATTAAGAATAATTAGTTGGCTTACACCAACTTTGTCTTCAAGCAACTGCTCCTGTTACTGTGTCTGTCGACTGCCCCAGAAACTGTCTCCTGTCAGCCTCCGCCTCTTCTATCCCAGCTCTGCTCTGTCTCTCACTGTCGTCTGCCCCAACTATTGTTTTAGCTCTGCTTCTAGCTGCTCTTTTATACTCTTCTTGGGAACATTCTAGACAAGGTAAAAAGTCTTACACATATATCATATTACGTGACAGTAAGATCATGGGGTCATTTACCAGTTACACACTTTTTAGCTCAACACAAGACATTTGTTATCATTTTTGCTACATGCAGGATCCTTCATGAAGATTCTTCAGCTTAACACGGGTCATCAGCCATCATCTTTGCAGCAGATCCTCAGTTTTCTCCAAAATCCAGCATTCTTCAGGAAGGCTTTTCTTTCTGATGAGCTCTTTTCAATCTGTTTCTTTCAGTCCCATCTCCTGCCAGAGGTTGGGCCAGACGCTTCCTGACCTTTTGCCCAGTTTGGTCCTCGGAAGTGAGTTCTGACCTCTTGTCCCTGCGACCCTTCTGTGACCCTTGTTTCTGACCACAGTTTTTGATCCCTTGGATTCTTCATGGAGGTTTTGTCCACTTCTGAGATGCTTTATCTTCAGTTGATCTTCTTTTGTCCCAGCTTGGATGCTTGATGTGCAGTTGGGCCCCCGTCTTCTGGCTGATTTTACTCGCATAAGCAAGTTCAGTGTGTTTCAGTGTGGGTCCAATCTTATCTCTGTGGCCCACCTGTTGACTCCGTTTCTTGCCACTGTCTTTGGCATGAGGGAACTTGCAACACAGTGATCAAAGCCTACTGGTTGTGCAGTACCAGGCTAAAGGTCAAAGGTGACAGATCATCTGCTGCTGTGGCCCCCAGACTCTGGACCTCTCTCCCCCTGAGCCTGAGATCAGTGGACTCAGTGGTCTCCTTTAAAAAGCAGCTGAAGACTCACTTGTTCAAGCTGGCTTTTGTATGACCTTCTTCACCTCTCTCTCTCTATTCTGCTCTCCCCACCTATTCCACCTTCCTCAGGATCCACTGGTTTCCCTCCTTCCTGTTCACTCTCTCTCTTTCTTAACATTTTTTCTTTTAAATCACAATTGCTTATTCTTGCTCATTTTAAATATATTTTTAAACATTCTCTAAATGCTTTTTTATATTTTTACAATTTTTATATTTTTTGTTTTTGTGAAGCGCCTCGTGATTTTTACCTTGAGGGGATCTATTTAAATGATATTTTCTTCTTCTTCTTCCGTTTCATTTCGTGTCTCATTTCAGTGAGAAAATCCATCTATAGTTTGTCTCGGTCAGCAGCCATCCTGAGGATGCCACAAAACCTTTAATTTTGAAAGAAAAGAATGGATTGAATTAGTTGGAGACTGAAAGACAGTTAAACGAATCAGCCGGATTAAAACACGGCAGCTGGAGGCGGTATCGGCTGGGCTGATGTAATTTGGTCAGAGAAAAAGACGATTGCATCACTTCCTCCGTCTTGTCATTGTACTGTTTGTTTTAGTGATCAAAATGGCGACGTGGCCAGAGTGAAGAGCTATTTTAATGTTAGTGGCACCAACACAGCGGTTTGATTAGCCAAAAGCTTTGTCCCGAAGGGATCCTGAGTTGTTTTTCTGTCCATCGCCGCGTCGGCTGAAGGATAGAAAAGCATAACGGCAGATTTCAGCGGCTCTTATCTTCACGTGTCTAACATCAGCTCAGCTATTAGCTCAGCAAACGCTAGCCGGTCGGTTGAAAGCTTCTAATTTGGTCTAAGTTAACAGAACTAAATCAAACCTGTCGGCAGATGTATTGCTGATCAGTTTTACTGCAGCTCACGCCTTTATTTGCCGGTAAAATGCGTGCACACGGAATGAACGTCGTGGCTCTATGGAGAGGATGGCTATGCTGTAGGTAGCCTAGCTTTGCTATATAGGAACGAGTCATGCGAGACGTTCACTTGGTTCGGATTGCAACCACTACTGACCCTCGGTGGGCCAGGAAATCAAACCGAGAGACGGGTCGCTTCGCTGGAATGAACACTTGAGCGGGATAACACAGATAAATAGTCCTGGTTAGGAATTTAGTTTGGTGATAACGTCAGATTAGAGAGCTTTCTCTGTATTTCAGTTACACAAGCACAAACACACAAGCAAATAAAATATGAACACATTCATTCCCTCGTGAAGGTAGAAGATTTAATGAGCAGATGCTCAGAGATGAAGCAGACTTAACTGTGTGTGAGAGGAATCTCACTGACTAGGAGAGAAGAGCTGCTCTGTGCAAGCTCAGCCAGACAGAGCCCAGAAGGGAGTTAGGACTTTAGAATGAACTAAAACAAGGTGGAATGATTTAAAAAGGACCGGTTTGCTTGCCATATAACTGTAGCGTGAAAGAATACATGTTCATTATGACCAATGAGATGTGATAATCCATATAAATATGAAATATCAACCTGATTGATCTTCGAATGTTTGATCAGAAGATTCGAGGGTTCTTTGCTTCTTCAGGGACATAAACACACTTTGTGTTAATTCAGACAGAGTCAGTATATAGTTTATAAAATGAATTTAATTATTTTTCCTAAACTAATCATTTGTACATGACCAGATATGAGTAATGAGATGTGGTGTGGTGGATGTGAGGTGATGTAATAGAAGCTAGATGTTGTTGCAAATGTTCTCTGTATCTGAGAGAAATTGTGAAATCTGGGTGTAAAAGAAGTTGTTCGGTTCTAAACTAGAGAGTTGGTTATTGATAAAAGCCATCAGACGCAATCTGTCGTGCCAAGTCTAGGCACCCTTTGTGTGGAGGTTCTCGTTGGATCCGAGGGGTCGTGCTGGTCGCTGCCGGTGGAGTGAACTCTGATATCAGGAACCCGTAGACAGCTCCGATAGGACCCGTGCAGTCTGAGGTCCTCGAGGTGAAGCCAGGAAGCTGGAATGCTTCTTTGCGTTTAAGGTTGATGTTTGCTCGGCTCTGAAAAGAGCTGTTTGTTTGTATCAGCAGCGTCACAGAAAGGCTTTGGACTTGAGGTCAAAGGAGTTTGTTTCAGAAAAGGCTTCATTCCCCATTTGGCCGAATCGGGGCTCCGCTGGAAACTGAATTACTTGGGAAGTATTTCTTGTTTTATTTAACCACCATGTTATAAGTTCTGGCTAAGTTTGACCAATCAGAATTTTACACGTTTCTGAGTATTTACCAACATCCCTCAGAAAGCCACGCCCCCCTCAGACACAAAAGTTTAAAACTCTTATGTGAGGTGCATTTTAACCTTGATGAGTATCTTTCTTATTGTAATGTGTATTAACCTGTTGAATCAAACACACACTGAGTTGTGGTATAAATGGGTCATTGTAAGAACAATATTCATTTAAATTCCTTGGTTTAAGCACAGGTTACTCAAACATTTGACATAAACGTCTTGTTCATTAATGACAAATGATTATTTAACTCATAACTGTAAGTCATGCAGTCTTCGAGTAGGTTGGATCTTTATTGAAGGTGAGGAATCTGCAGTCTGGCTTCTACGCAGAGGGTGCAGGAACTTGGGAGAGAATGTTTTCTGGAATGTTTTGTCTTCATGCATGTAAACAAGCACTGAGCAGAACCTTCTGGGTTTGGAAGGCCAAATGGAAAGTGGATTTGTTTCTGTAGATGAAAGGTTATCATGTTGGTCAGTATATAGGAGAAAACTGACTCTTTTGGTACGTTACACAAGTCATCATTGCTGGGCGGATGTCGGAACAAGCCCCACATTGAGAACAAACATCAAAGTTCTAAAGCTGATCTTCATCCACGTATGTCACATGTCACATGATCAGGAAGCAGAAACGCCATGTATTCAGTTATCATTTTGGGAGGCTGGTGTGAAAAAAGCGAGGCGCAAACCAGAAAAGCTTCTGCCGCTCACAATTCCACAACAAATTATGAAAGAACGGATAGCGCTAGAAACACGCGGGTTCTTCCCGATGCAGGAAGTGAGCCTACGCTTTGTTTTGGTAGTTTTGGCGTTGACGCCATCATAGAGCTCATAGAGATTGTGATCAGGACACGACTGGCAGGTAATGAGTTAATAAGTCTGCATAAATATCAAAACTGGTGTTTTCCTGTTAATATGAGGTGCTGTCTGTACATTAATGAGGAAAAATAAATTCAATGGATTTTAGCTAACGTCTGCAACAAAAGAGTGAAAACTTGATGGGGGTCTGAATACTTCTGTACCCATGGTACGTTTTGTTTCTATCACAAGGCCTACCCGAACGTCCGAATGCCTCACCGCAGGGAGGAAAACGCAGAAAACTCCCCTCTGCTGAAACCTAGGAGATCACGACCTTCTGTGCTCAAAAGGAGACCACCTTCCCTGGCCAGGCATGCAGGCCAGAGAAGAGAACAGGAGCTTGAGGAGACTTCAGGAGACAGTGACAGCACTGCAGCAAAGCCTTTAAGCTCTAAAACCACTCAACTCGATGACAGGATAGAAGACACTGACAATTCATCAGGTGGGCTGTTGCTGGGACCCTTCTGTGAACATGACAAGCACTGACACACAAGCTGTGGTGTCAGGGAGCTCCTGATGCTGACCCTAACATGTGACTTCCTGTTTTAACAGATGTGATCGATATTACAGAAGGATCCAAAATGTCTTTTACCAGCAGTCAAGTGACACCACAACGTAAGACCTTGTGATTTTCCCTGATATTTTCCTAATTTATTAGTGTTCCCTGATAAGGTTCTTGTTTATTAGGGTGTTCCTTATTAGGCAGGGTTTCCTCTAGGATTTGTAGAAACTGGTGGTGGCTGTTGGGGTCACTGTACAACTGACATTACAAACTTGTGACCTACTGACACAGCTTGCAGCCTCTTCTGTTGAAAATATTTTAATACACTCACATAATGCAGCCAGAAATGAGTCCCAGTGGGAAAATTACCCAACTGTCAGCGTGAGTGAGCTGTGACATGGAGCGGAGCTACGGAGCAGTGAGACATAATTCACAGCAACAGTTTAGACGTTGCAGCGGTCTGAGACAGATCGTCACGTCTCTGTAGTTTAGTGGGCTCTTGTCTGTAAAGGAGGAGAAGGATGTGCGACCAGCTGACAGCAGCTGTTAGCTGGAAGACGGGAAAAAGAGACCCGCAGCTGGAATGTGACGCCAAAGCGAGGGTTTTAAAAACGGACCTTCCTCTTTATGGAAGATGAGCTGGGTCGTGAACTGACACTGAAACTAAGTGTTTTTATTTTTTCAGTTTTGTTTTGGTTAGCGGTCTGCTTAGTGACGCGTGCTTCAGGGGGTGTGCTCAGGAGGCAACGTGTCCTGCTGCAGGGAGACGTCTGCCTCACTGATATCTTAGGCCGTACAGCGCCTCTCTGGAGTTCTCACTGTGTGACATGAACAATCTTGTACGACGGCCAAAAATCGCACAATGTGATCCTGGCATTAGTTGTGAGAGCAGCGCACTGCACAGAAGCTGGCTCCTTCGCAGTAGTGAAAAAAACGGTAGTACTGGTTTTTCAAAGTAAAATACATTTTAAAGTTTTGTTATATTTAAATTCATTTAAAACTGATTGTGGTTAGAATACATCCGCAAATATAGACTATTCATAATTACATTGTTTTAATGTATGTCCAAAAAAATGATTCTGAAGGTACATTTTCATATTTTTATCCTTCTGAAGGTGTGGTGTCTTATTTTGCCGTGGCGGCGCTCCACTGCAAAATACACATAGCGGAAACCCTGTTAGGGGTGAGAATCGATAAGTTTTTATCAATATCAATGGCATTGTCGATTCTGTCTATCGGCTCACTTTAACTCTGACTTTAAGCCAAATCAACTATGTGAAGCATCAGAAGCAGGGACCTGAAAAGGCTCAACAGCCTAATAAAAAGGCTGGTTCTGTTCTGGGGACGACTGTGGAACCGCTGGAGGAGATGATGCAAAGAAGGATTCTCCAGAGAATCAAGAACATGATGGACAACCCTGAGCATTCTCTTCACAAGACTGTCCGACAACGGAAGAGTGTCTTCAGTCAGAGGCTTCTTCAGTTTGGCTGCAACACTGACCGCTACTGGAGATCCTTCCTACCAACAGCCGTTGTAATATACAACACCTCTTTGACGACTTGATTATTATTATTATTCTGAGCTACTACAGCAACCAGTTTCCCTCTGGGATTAATAAAGTATTTTTGAGTTGAATTGAATTTAATTGAACTGAAAACGTTTTTGGCTCTCCATGTGCGTCTGTCCGTTGCAGAACTGATGAAGAAGTATAAATCAGGGTTAACTTTTCCCTGCATCACACCTGTAGCTCCGTCACGCAGCTCCGGTGTTGCAGGAGAACTAGAAATGTCAACGTTTTGCAGTCTGTTGGCAATTTCTCTTTGTTCATTAGTGTGTCTTTCTCTGTCGACTGGCTCTGCATTTTCGTCTAACTTCTCTGTGAACCAGGACTGTTCACTTAGAAATAGTGGAGGCCGATGATTTGCTTTTTAACGCCTGAAGGGAGAAGCCGAAAGCAAAAGTAAGTATTTTTGAAGGCACAGAATCATGGAGCGCTGTGCTTTCCAGCATGTCGAATGCCCAGAATGCACACATTACAAGTGGCTGTTGCTCAGCCTTCGCTGTCCGGTTTAAACGACTGCTGAAGATATTTTAGTCCACCTGAGGAGACACGTTAGCTCTGCTTCCAACAAGGAAGTCGTTCTGCAGCCAAGACCATTTGTGTACTGGACCTGAAAAGAACTGGCTTGTAAATAGTTCCACTTTTGTTCTGTGCTGCTGATTCTTCCAGTGTGAAACGGGTCAGGATAGGTTCCTGATAAGGGAAACTCAAACATGCTGTAGGAAGTGGCTGACTCATCTCTCTTTTACAGGTAAAGGAAGTCACCAGGGAGAGATTGGTCTGATATTGACGAGTGATGAAGAAGATGCCAGCTTAGATGCTACGGCCACAACTCCTCGCTCTGAAGAGCTTCCAGAAGGATTCATTGTAGGTTGGTCTATTGTAGAGCTGTGGTTTCTGAACCGTTGAACCCAACTCAGGTTTTATTACTGAGCTCTGTTGTGGCTTATTATTAATAACGTGTGACAATCAGCTGAAACTGTTGAGAAAAATCTGTTCAAACAAAATAACAGAAGATGGTCAGAAAGTGCAGAAGCCCGTGTTCATCATCAACGAACCGCATCTCAGGTCATCGGCGTTTAGGTGCTTTTAACACGGACTTTGCTGTCGTCCAGAGTATTTAACCGAGGACGTGTTCCTACCCAACATCAGCCTCCAGTCAGGTCTGTAAAACCCAGATTATCCTGTGTTCTCTACAAGCGCGTCTCCACCACCTGCTGCAGAAGCTGCTGCGTTCAAAGCTGACAGAAACGGGGATCCGTGCGCTGCAACCCCCTCAATAAACCTGCTATTTCCAGCACAGACTTGAACACGTTTGTCGAATGATTTGTGCGATAATCAGATTTTTATTTTATTTCCACAAAATGCAAGTTCTGAATTAAATATTACTGAAACGGGGACGGCTTGTCGGATTTAAAAGCCGCCGCTCGTTAATCACGCCGTCGTTTTTTAAGTCAGGCGGTCCAAATGACCGCGGAGAGGCCCGCTCGCTGTTGCACACGTGCAGTGGGCTTTATTTTACCCCAACAATCCGAATGGCTGTGTACATGCACGTCAATCGGAATGATGAACGGAATAAACCTCCTCTGTCAATTGGATTGAAATTTCAATCCGATCGGGCCGAATCGGATCAGAATATTCCGATTGACATGTTTACAGAACGTCTGATTGCAGCCTCTTCTCAAATGTCACTCAGTCCGGTTACCTTGACAACACAAGTGTGATCGGGGAGCAGAGGATGCTCTGGGGTTCTTGTAGTTGTAAAATTAAATATGACCTGGAATCAGATTGGTGTGGTTTATCTGTCGCTCCACAGAAGGTCCCAAATCCCAGCATAGCTCCAGATGGATCTCCTGTCATTCGCTTACGGAAACTCGTTTACTCCAGAGAGCACACTGACAAATCCTTAATAATATACAAACGTCCTTTATTCTAGCGCATCTCAAGTGAAATCACAAGGCACTCCACAAGGAAAAATATATAATGTAGTAAAATAAAATAACAGAACGTGATCTTCAGCTTTCGCTGGAGCGGTTCGCAGCCGAGTGTGAATCCGCTGGGATGAGAATCAGCTCCTCTAAATCTGAGACCATGGTCTTGATTCGGAAAAGGGTAGAATGCCTTCTCCGGGTCAGGATGAGGTCCTGCCCCAAGTGGAGGAGTTTTAAGTATCTCGGGGTCTTGTTCACGAGTGAGGGGAAGATGGAGCGTGAGATCAATAGGCGGATTGGTGCTGCGTCTGCAGTGATGCGGGCGTTGTACCGGTCTGTCGTGGTGAAGAGAGAGCTGAGTCAGAAGGCGAAGCTCTCGATTTACCGGTGGATCTACGTTCCTACCCTCACCTATGGTCATGAGCTTTGGGTATTGACCGAAAGAACGAGATCACGGATACAAGCGGCCGAAATGAGTTTTTTCCAAAGAGTGTCTGGGCTCTCCCTTAGAGATAGGGTGAGAAGCTCATTCATTTGGGAGGGGCTCGGAGTAGACCCGCTGCTCCTCCACATGGAGAGGAGCCAGTTGAGGTGGCTCGGGCATCTGGTCAGGATGCCTCCTGGACGCCTCCCTGGTGAGGTTTTCCGGGCACGTCCAACTGGTATGAGACCCAAGGGAGACCCAGGACACGGTGGAGGGACTATGTCTCTCACCTGGCCAGGGAACGCCTTGGGATTCCCCCGGAAGAGCTGGCCCAAGTGGCTGAGGGAAGTCTGGACCTCTCGACTTAGGCTGCTGCCCCTGCCACCCCACTCCGGATAAGCGGATAAAATAAAATAAAAAATAGTATCAATCAAGTAAAGTCAATTAAAAACCCAATAAAAATGGGAAGAGTAACAATTGTGATTACACAAAACACAAAGTCCATTCTACATTGTCAGATTCCTGTCGGGTGTTTTATCACACAGATCTTTTGGTAAGTACGGTAGATAAATGAGGCCTCCGTACGCCATCAGCAGGTTTGGGACATCATATCTGCTCAGCTAAGACGTGATCCTCCATTAAAAACGTTGGATTGTTGAAAGGATCCACTGCCCCTAGTACAGGAGTCCGGGTCTCATTCTGATGGATGAGTAGATTTGGACCACCGAGAGTGATATTGATGCTATTCCAGTTTGTCAGAAACCTTTGAGAACAATGCACAGTGTATGATAAAATATTGCTATTTAGACTATTGAGATGTCATTCATCTTAAATATGTTATTTTCATCAGAGTGAATTTATACCCAGAAATAAAATGCTTTGTTTCAGTGAAACTGCCCACGCCCGCTCTGATAAAACGTGCCTACAACAGCATTTTAGTTGAGTCAGTTGCTTGTCTTCGCTATGGTAGCTTAGGCGTCTACCTGCCATCTCAGTTTCGCCATGTGCTGACATGGGTTCGAATCCTGGTGGTGTCTGCTGTAATTTATTTAGCCAGCTGAAGCTGATTTCATGTTTTAACATTTTTGTTTTATTAATTCTTTTCTGCAAGACTTTGTTTCTCTAAACTTCTTTGAATTTGGTCATTTCTAAGGAGCCCTTTTGTTGATTTACTCTTCTCACCCCACATGGACTCACAAAGAAAGTAAAAAAAAAAACAGATTATTCCTGATATTTTAAACGGTTAATATACTTTATATTCCTTAAATAGGAAGCATTTTACTGATTGGCTTAATGAGCTGAACTGTATTGGAATGTTGACTGTGTGAAGGTCCTGGTTCTCACCATTTTCACCCTAACCCGTTTTCATGTCTGATGAATGCTGCCAGTAACAGGTTTGGGGGTTATTTTTCATGAGGAAACAACAGTATTACATGCTAAAAAGCTCCAAAAAGGGCATCTCCTTCATCTATGTTCTTTGTCCAAAGGGGGAGCTGGTCTGGGGAATGATCGTGGGCTTCCCTCCCTGGCCGGGCATCATCGTACCAAATAAAAGACAAGGTCATCCACCAGGCATGATAATGGTGGAGTGGTATGGACAAAAAATGTGTTTCCAGGTGAGCAAAATACAAACCTTCTAGAGTGTTTATCTCAGCTGGATTACTATGATCCTTTGTGAACAGTGACTTCATTATTCGTCACCCCTTCAATATATTGTAACTGTTTTCATTGATGCACATTTTTTTAATTGTAAAGGTGTGTAGGGTTTTAAAGCCACATTTACCGTTTTGTTGTTGAAAAAAGGGAGCTCGGGGTGTACTAGTGGGCCATTCCCATCTGTACCGGGTCGGCCCGGGCCGGGTGGCCCCAGTCGGCCCCAGCCTGGCCCGGTTGATTCCACACATCCTTGCCTTAAGCCCATGTGGGCTGATTCTACCCACCAATCAGAGGCTTGCTCTAATGGAAGGTGTGAATTTGCTGTCAGCAGTGGGTGTGTTGGCCCTGGTCGGCCTGAAGCAGACCCCCTCGAGAAGAGGGCTGAGAATGAGCCTTGGTTGGCCCGGAAAAATACCAGGCCACCCAGATATGTAAACAGCCTACGCTACCCGGCCCGGGCCGACCCGGTACAGATGGGAATGGCCCATAGAATGTCTGTGCCTCCAACCTGCTTTCTATGTAAATTGGGAATGTAATGGCTAAGGAGAATTGTTATTGATTTATTAATTTTTTTAAGGAAAACTAGTTAAACATGTTCTAAGTATGGGGGGTGTGGTCTTTCACTGCCTCAGTGTCGCTCTCTTGGTCTGCCAGAAGTGTTTTCTTAACAGGAAGTGTGGAGGAAATATGTCTCCACCCATGCCTCGATGCTCACTTATATATCTCCTGCGTTGGCTTCTGATAGAAAATACAGTGAAAATTCTCCCATTTGCTTGCGCCTGCCTGTGGGTATGCTCTTTTATTTTATTGTAGAAAGGAGAGAGAGAAGCGAGAGGGTGTTTCTCAAGGCCAAGGAACCTCGCCTTGATGTCTTTGTCCCGCCCCGGTTGCCTAGGACATACGTCATCAGTGACCGCCAAGACGTATTCCAATGTTCATGTGCTACTGAGGCGTGTGTTCTCTGTTTGTTAGCCGTTTAGCTAGCTGAGTAAGGATACACGGGAGGTGTCTTGTAGCCTAGCCTTGGTCAAAAATTTCCTGGAATACACCGCGGTATTTTCAAAAGGATGTTGATCAGAAGCTGGCAGCTACTTCGGTGACAAATTTCAAATTTAGATGTAAGTCTCTCACTCAACCCCTCTTAACCGGTTAGCTTCCCTTGGTATCACCCACACCGCTCTCGCCTGGTTCTCCTCCTATCTCACTGGTCGCTTCCGGTCTGTTCAATTAAACTCCTTTTCTTCTGACTCTGTTGCTGTTTCTGCAGGATGTTTCCCAGGGCCCTGTCCTTGGACCTCTCTTATTCATCATCTACATTCTTCCACTTGGCCAAATCCTTTGCAAGTACAAGATAAATTTCCACTGCAATGCAGATGACACCCAGATCTATATCTCCTCTCAACCCGATGCAATCTTCCCTCCAGTCTCCCTATCCAGCTATCTCCTTGAGATACAATCATGGTTCAAACTTCTACTCATAGGGAAACCCTCCACTCTGAACAAATCTCCCAGCATATCAATTAACAGATAATTCCTCCATCCTTCCTTCCCCCATGTAAAGAATCTTGGCGTCATCCTTGACAGCACTCTATCATTCAAAGCCCACATCATCATCATTCGCTCAGCCTGCTTTCATTTACGCAACATCAACCGACTCCGCCCGTCTCTCACTCCTCATGTTACAGCCATCCTCGTACACAGCCTAGTCGCTTCTAGGACTGATTACTGTAACTCTCTCAGACCTGCCAATCCGTACACATTTTGGGTAGCCAGTACGCAGTTTGGCATCTACTTACGCTGGTACGACTCACCCTGTAAACTACGCAAAAAGCTCCAGATACGTGAGTTGAGTTCTGTGCACGTGTGGTACTTATGTCTGACAATACGACTCAGCGGCGTGGTGAAGAAGTTTAAGCCAATCTTCGTAGAAAAGCAGAGAAAAACTATCTCGCTTAACATCCCTGCCCCCCTCCTCCCTGCTTCGTCCTGCCCGCGGCTCCCTCCGGTTCGCCACTCGCTGCTGTTCTGGTAAGGTAAACTGTGTGCGTGCGCGCGCATGTGTCAGCGGGCCGTACCAGCCGTCTTTTGGTGAACATGAACGTGTAACGTTACTTTCACTGTTGAATATTCAATCCGAAATCTGGGTGAAAAAAAAAATCTGCGACTAAAGAGAAAGAGGCAGCTGTGTGTGTGTGTGTGTGTGTGTGTGCCTTTATCCATTGCAGATAGATTTGGCCTGTATATAAGGAGGAATGTGATTATTTATACAGTTTAAACATGCAGCCATTATTTTTTTCGCTGCTCGTTTTGCAGCTCATGCTATGGCAGATGAGGGAGAAGCAGACAGGGAGGGACTGGTTAGCAGACCTGCCAAAGAGAGGAGGGTCCATGTGTGTCAGAAGTTTTTGTCCAAATATCAAGAACAGTGGCCATGCTTGCGACCCGCTTAACAACCTCAGCATGCATTTTGCACAATCTGCAATTATGATGTGGACATAAGCCACCAGGGAGCTGCAGGTAATTAGTAAATTAGTCCTGGTGATGTGTGCATATGCGCTTTAAGCCAATTTAATATTACATTCTTGAGAACAGAAACACCTATTGCAATTTACTGAATAAATAATCACCATTAAATACATATAGATGTTTTTTTTATTACTTTGTATTGAAATAATTTAATGTAAGTAACTTGTATAAGCACAAATATTATATAAGGAAACCAGAGTTTTACTGTTAATATTAAAATACATGATACTTTGGAGTCAGGTCAAACTGTAAAAATGTCTATAACCTTACTAGTCAAAATAAGAACTATGAACGAGTATGTCTGTATATAAAATTTTCCATCCAGTGAATGGGGAGATTACAGCGTTAGGGTTAGGGTTAGGGTTAGGTCCCTAACCCTAACCCATGGAGTTGCAAAAGTCTGCGAAAAAATGCCGCACAAGTGGTACTCAAAAATATTTTGACAAGGTCGGAAGGTCTGCTCTCTCCTTTTTGGTCTCCCCCATAAATCCCTTCATCGGCTCCAACTTCTCCAAAATGCTGCTGCACGGATCATCACTCGTACCCCCTCCAGAGATCACATCAGCCTGTTCTTCAGCGTCTCCACTGGCTTCCTACTGAACACAGAATCTCCTTCAAAATCCTGCTTCTCACCTACAAATCCACTGTCTCGCCCCTCCTTACCTCTCTGATCTCATCCATGTTGCTGTCCCATCTCGCTCCCTCAGGTCTTCCTCTGCCATTCACCTTGTGGTTCCTCCTGCTCGTCTCACCACCGCTGGAAACAGAGCTTTCAGTCGCTCTGCTCCTCGGCTCTCGAACTCACTTCCTCCTGACATCTCAAACACAGACCCCCTCCTCTCATTCAAATCCAAACTCAAAACCGTGCAGGAGTTGGTAAATTGAGTGCTTCAATCACTTCATATATTACCTCTACTTATGACCACTAAGCTTTGATACTCTATATAAATATAGAGTATCAACCTGCTTGGTCTTTGGATGTTTAATCAGAAGATTCTAGGATTCTTTGTTTATTCAGGGATTGTAAACACTTCATCTTGATTCAAGTAAGAGTCAGGTTTATAAAAGTAAGTATTTTCCAAACAATTAAAAAACATGACAAGTTGACTCATATTTACTGTGATGGATGAATCTATATGGAGGAGATGTGATGTATGGTGCCTATGTGTGAATATGATATCAGAACTTTCGTATCTAGAAGAGCTGAGTTCTGGGTGTGAAAGGGAAAGAATTGGGTTTTACGTTAAGCTTTGAGGTTGATTATTATCAAAAAAGCATCAGACGCTATCTGTGTGTCTACTTCACCCTTTCTTGGAGACCCTTGTTTGGATCCGAGATGTCAAGGAGCCGATGACCCCAATGCATGTGATTCGTAGAAAAACCCTCGATGCGACCACGTCAGTCCTGAGTGGCCTCCAGGTCACACGATAGATGAAATTGGTTGCGTCTTAGAGCAGCTGTTTCTGAGTAGCTGAAGGAACAAGTTGCTTTGTTCTGAAGGAACAGGTTTGTCTGTTTCAGCTTTGCAGCAACCTTGACGGCGTGTCAAAGAATGCTCTGGGTTAGAGAGACTTCACTACGGACGGCCGTTTCCATAGCTTCCTCTAGAACTGACTCACGGTGACATGAGCTCTGTTTTTAAAGATCGTCTTATTTTGATTTTCTAACAAAATATGTGTCATGACGATGAACTTAACTTTAATTTATCTCTAATGAACCTTGTGTGAGTGTAGATGATGATGGCCTTGTCAAATCAAACATTACTGATCCATATATAAATCTTTCAATGTAATAACATTTCACAAATTAATCAAAACATTTAATTTAGTGTTCATATAACATTTGTTCATCAACCAAATTATTTATTGTATTTTGTAATGTTTTTGTTTTTTATTGCATGGTGCATATTGTACTTGTTTTAACTATTTTTCTTAGTATTTTTAGCGGATGCCTAATGTGGAGCTCTAGGAAATTTCGTTGAATGTGCAATCATTTAATGACAATAAAGGATATCTTATCTTATCTTATCTTATCTTTAATGATTATTTAAGTTATAAGTTTTAAATGTTCACATTATATTTAAGAGTTCATTCTGTGATTAAGCAACTCATACGAGCTGAGTGTGTTCACTTTATTCAGAGGCATGAGGAGTCCTGTAGAACGATGAGGGTAGCTGGAGACCTTGAGCAAGGAACATGATGTTGACAATACGTTATCATGAGTTCAGAGCTGCAGAGAGGCTCTGAACTCCAGCTGATGGAAAAGCAGGACCCAGCAGATTAAAGGCAGCACATGCAGACTCCTGTCTCCATGTCGACCAGATATTGAAGGGTCAAACTGAACTTAAAAACCGGCCATTTCTGGACATTACAACCGTACACACACTATCCACTGATACAGACTCAACAGACTGATGTGTCCAGGCATCCGTACGTACCCCCCCCCCCAGCCTCTCTTCTTCCTCCTTCAGCCACGTCTGGCTCCATGTTTACATCACAACACAAACATATTCAGCAGCTGTGTCCTTCTGTGATGAAATAGAAGAGTAACACCTGTAGTCCATCCACAATGAGAATCAGCTGTGGCTGCTTAAGCTGCATTATTGGATTTAAAGTATGATCCAGTAAAACGTTGCTGTTGAATCCTGCTGTCTTATTCAGTTTTGCATTATGTTTTTGTTTTGAACAAAAGTTTAACAGCTTTGAAAACGGTATGTTAGCACGCGTAAAATGTCCTGTTGGTACAAAGACGTTTGGCAGTTGTTGTGTCTGAGTGAGAAAAGAATTCACGACATTTAAGACATGTAGTCATTGAATGCATTTTGTGCCAAACAATGATAACTGATCCTCCGTTTAGCCCACATCGACTTCTGTTGTGCTCTCTGTGTAAAGAGTTTAGCTAAAGTGACCGAAGTATTGAGAAAGGTGTCCGAGTGTCTGTAAAAAACGAATATAACTGTATGTATTTATTTACTATGAAACCATCTGTAATTTTTCCAGTCAGACGTGGTTGCACTGACTTCCTGTCTCTGATTCCAGGTCAGTTTGAAGACCCTGCGCCCATTTGCTGAGTTTGGCCTGCACTTCAGTGCCAATTATTTCGCCACCTTCATCACCTACAGAGAGAGCATCTACACATCACTTCAGGTTCTTTCTTTGTGCCTCGTGTGATTTGGTCAGACTATTTCCATATATTGCTGGGCTGTACAGTGTGACATATGCCGTACGTCTGAAGAGATGAACTCTTTTTAGATGTAGCGCACATGCTACATCTTTTCAAGTTATTTTTTCACCCAGAACTTTATTGAACAAGGTAAGTTGCTTGTTATTGTGTAAGGAAGATGCTTTTTACTGACGCACACTGTGCTAATCTAGGTGCTGTGGATGAAAACAGAGACCAGTAAAGGCAGAAACAGTTCAAAGTTTTGGTTCAGAAGTGCAACTATGGGCAGATTAGCTAATGCTAGCGGGTAGCAGGCTCACTATCTGCTTTGGGCCCTGGCAGGATTGGCTGGGGTCTCCATGCCCTGGGTGGCAGTTTGACAACAGAGGTGCCTATTGGGGCCAGTGGGGGAGCTGGCTCCCTGGAGGGCTTAGCCCAACCATCATCACACAAACATGCACATAGGACCTTGGGGGGTGGACAAGTCAGAGAGTGCGGGTATGGACCCCATTTCCGCATTCCTGTGGCAACCTGCCCCCCAATTTTATTTTCACCTTAAACACTTCCACCAACGATATTCCTCGCAAACACACACTTAGTGCCTTGAGAGTGAGCACATTCAACAGCAGTTGGCAGGGGGATTTCTCAGCCTCATCCCGAGTGTGTGTGTGAGCATGAGGGAGGGAGTGTGTGACTGTGTTTGTGTATGACTGTATATGTCAGGTGGGGTCTTTGACTCCTCCCCTCTCCTGGGACTTCTTTTGATGATATAGATCTTCGTCTCCCCTCCCCCTGCCACACCTGGTGTGGGGTGTGGTGCCTTGGTCTGCTTGAGTGTTAGTGGCTCCCGGGTCAGGGGGTTTAAGATCTTTGGCATCTGCCTGATAGATCCCGGTGGCTGTCTGGTGGGGTCTGGGTCCCTGGGCTCTGCTGGGTCCCCGGCGGGGGTGGTCGCCCCTGGGTCCCGGGTCGCTGGGTCCCGGGCTCGGCCGGTTAGGGGGTGGGAGGCTGCGGGCGGGCCTGTGGGCTTGCCGCTGATATCTCCCCGGACTCTGCTGGTTGTGGCCCCCCGGGGCGATCCTCTGTGCCTCTCGAGGGGGGCGGGGGCCTTTCTGGTTGCAGTCTCCTTGGAGTTCCTGCATTCTGGGGCAACGCCTGGATCTCTGGGACTTTGAGCTCCCTCCGTCTCCTACACATCTTTGGGGGGCGGATCTGTGGCCCCTCACACTCTCTATTGGACGCTCCTATAGAGAAACCTGTCAAGGCTGTCATTGCCACTACATGCACTATAATTTATTAAAGTTTGTTTAGTTAAACAATGCTGATTGTATGTTTCTTCAAGTTGACGCCGCGATAGCTTGCTCCTGTTGTATTGCTGTGTGTCCCTTTTTTCTATTCTTTCTCTTCCTGCAGGTGTAGAAGCAGACTCTTGTTCATTGTTTATTTTTGCGGACCCCCCTCCCTCCCCACCTTTTGTCTTTTTCTTTCTCTTTCACCTCTTCAATCAGCCAAAAAGAGCACACGTCACCCCTCTGTTCATTGAGCTCCACTGGCTACCGCTAGCAGCACGCATCAAATAGCTAACACTAGCATACAAAGTCCGAGACGGTACGGCTCCCATCTACCTGAGTCCTCTTGCAAAGGCTTACGTCTCGGCCCGGCCGCTCCGGTCATCACAGGATGGTCGGCTAGCAGTGCCTACACCACGCTCAGGACAATCCAGACTCTTCTCATGCATCGTTCCACAAATGTGGACTGACCTTCCAAGCACTACCAGAACAGGGGCTTCCTTTTCAATTTTCAAGAAACTCCTGAAGACCCTGCTCTTCAGAGAGCATCTTCTAAACTAGCACCCTCCCTGCACCCATCCCCCCTCTCTACTGTCCACTCCTTTGTTCCCTCCTCTCCATGACTGATGTCAAGTTCTTGTTATTGTTGTTGTTGTTGTTAGCCTCAAGGGCAACACGCCGATTATCACTTGTAAGTCGCTTTGGACAAAAGTGTCTGCTAAATACATAAACAGAAGGAGGAGGCGGCAGGGCAGGGTGGTTACAGCTAGGGATGAGCCGGATACTCGTTTCAGACGCATATCCGGTACGCATGAAGCATTTTTGACGAATACGAGCATGAAACGAGTAAAACTCTTTAATATCTGTAATCGTGCTGAAGGAAAATCCTCATTGGGTAACTGACTGTCTTCACGCTCTGTGATTGGCCAGTCACATAGAGCGCCCGCCCCTCCCTACACACAAAACTGCAGCCGGGATCTCAGTCCGTCCGGCCCGTCCACGCACACACACACACACACACACAGTAACGGATCTCTCTGTGCTTGCTTCACTGTTGCTCACATTTCTTCAGAACTCCCTAGGTTTTCTTCAGCTCGCCTCTTTTTCGGTTGAATATTTAAAGTTACTTTTTTCCGTAACGTACGTGGTGCATTTGACAAGACAGAGCTGAAAACAGCTCGTGCTGCGTCAGTCACTGCCTCCGCTCCAGTTGGGTATTTATTTATTTTTTTAAATTATTCTCTCTCTCTCTCTCTCTCTCTCTCTCTCTCTCTCTCTCTCTCTCTCTCTCTCTCTCTCTCTCTCTCTCTCTCTCTCTCTCTCTCTCACTCACTCACTCACTCACTCACTCACTCACTCACACACACACACACACACACACACACACACACACACACACACACACACACACACACACACACCTCTATCAACATTGTGTGTTTAACTGTGTGTGGGAAAACAACGTTAGGAAAAAATCTGTTTAATCAAATTAAAATAAAATGGTTCTAGTATTTCATATTTCCTAGTTCCTACTGCATGAGTTCAGATGCATTAATCCATGCACTTAAATATTAATGTTCTGATTTTACTGATAAACTTGTTCTGTAATAGTTCCTTTACTATTGTGATCAAAAATATTTAATCTCAATTCTGAGGCTGCTCTGTAAATAGTTTTCAAATAAACAATACACATAGCAACATCTGATCAATCCATATCAATTTCAGATTTAAAATAACGTATTGATGTAAACCACACCCACTAATGTCCAAATAATAAATAAGAGGTGCATTCACTGTTTCCTTCCTTTACTTCCAGATCGATGGCCTTCAACTTAAATGCGGCATCATATGAACTCATAAGTGTAGTTACCATGATGAGGTGGTATGGATTTGAAAAACATTCTTCGTGGTGCCGTCTGCTTGCATGTGACATATTAAATGAGCACTTTCTTCGATTTCCACTTTTGACTTCCACCTGTTTCACTTTCTGCTACAGCGCCCCCTGGCAGGTGAAGGAAAACCTTCAGTAAAGCCGCACCTCATTATAAGCCGCATGGTTCAAAGCGTGGGAAAAAAGTAGCGGCTTATAGTCCAGAAAATACGGTATATAAAATGTATGTTTTAGCAGCACATTAATTGTGAAAGACAACTTAACACTCACTATGTGCAATATAAATTAAATAAGTCAATAAATCTCTTAATATTTATTGAACTTAAAATCTAAAAGTAACGTCGTCGTCGTCGTCTTCCTCCGCTTATCCGGGTCCGGGTCGCGGGGGCAGCATCCCAACTAGGGAGCTCCAGGCCGTCCTCTCCCCGGCCTTGTCCACCAGCTCCTCCGGCAGGACCCCAAGGCGTTCCCGGACCAGATTGGAGATGTAACCTCTCCAACGTGTCCTGGGTCGACCCGGGGGCCTTCTGCCGGCAGGACATGCCCGAAACACCTCCCCGGGGAGGCGTCCAGGAGGCATCCTGACCAGATGCCCAAACCACCTCAACTGGCTCCTTTCGATCCGGAGGAGCAGCAGTTCTACTCCGAGTCCCTCCCGAATGTCCGAGCTCCTCACCCTATCTCTAAGGCTGAGCCCGGCCACCCTACGGAGGAAACTCATTTCGGCCGCTTGTATCCGCAATCTCGTTCTTTCGGTCATTACCCAAAGCTCATGACCATAGGTGAGGATTGGGACGTAGATCGACCGGTAAATCGAGAGCCTGGCTTTCTGGCTCAGCTCCCTCTTCCCCACGACAGATCGGCTCAGCGTCCGCATCACTGCAGACGCCGAACCAATCCGCCTGTCGATCTCCCGATCCCTCCTACCCTCACTCGTGAACAAGACCCTGAGATACTTAAACTCCTCCACTTGAGGTAGGACCTCTCCCCCGACCCGGAGGTGGCAAGCCACCCTTTTCCGGTCGAGAACCATGGTCTCAGATTTGGAGGTGCTGATCCTCATCCCAGCCGCTTCACATTCGGCCGCGAACCTACCCAGCAAGAGCTGAAGGTCAGAGCTGGATGAAGCTAGGAGGACCACATCATCCGCAAAAAGCAGAGACGAGATTCTCCTGCCACCAAACTCGACACACTCCACACCCCGGCTGCGTCTAGAAATTCTGTCCATAAAAGTGATGAACAGAACCGGTGACAAAGGGCAGCCCTGGCGGAGTCCAACCCTCACTGGGAACAGGTCCGACTTACTACCGGCTATGCGGACCAAACTCACGCTCCTCTGGTAAAGGGACTGAATGGCCCTTAACAGAAAGCCACCCACCCCATACTCCTGGAGCGTCCCCCACAGGGTGCCCCTGGGGACACGGTCATAAGCCTTCTCCAAATCCACAAAGCACATGTGGAGTGGTTGGGCAAACTCCCATGCCCCCTCCATCACCCTTGCAAGGGTATAGAGCTGGTCCACAGTTCCACGGCCAGGACGAAAATCACATTGCTCCTCCTCTATCTGAGATTCAACTATCGATCGGACCCTCCTCTCCAGTACCTTGGAGTAGACCTTTCCAGGGAGGCTGAGGAGTGTGATCCCCCTATAGTTGGAACACACCCTCAGGTCACCCTTCTTAAAGATGGGGACCACCACCCCGGTCTGCCACTCCCTAGGAACTGCCCCCGATGACCACGCAATGTTGCAGAGACGTGTCAACCATGACAGCCCTACAACATCCATAGCCTTGAGATACCCAGGACGAACCTCATCCGCCCCCGGGGCTCCGCCGCTGTGTAGTTGTTTGACTACCTCCGCAACTTCTGCCCCCGAGATCGGACAGTCCATCCCCAGGCCTCCCAGCTCTGGTTCCTCCTCGGAATGCGCATTGGTGGGATTGAGGAGCTCCTCAAAGTATTCCTTCCACCGTCCGACTATAGCCTCAGTTGACGTCAGCAGCTCCCCATCCCCACTGTAAACAGTGTGAGCGAGTTGCTGCCTTCCTCTCCTGAGGCGCCGGACAGTTTGCCAGAACCTCTTTGGAGCCGATCGATAGTCTTTCTCCATGGCCTCACCAAACTCCTCCCACGCCCGAGATTTTGCCTCGGCAACTGCCACTGCTGCACCCCGTTTGGCTATCCGGTACCTGTCTGCTGCCTCCGGAGACCCACAGACCAGCCACGCCCTGTAGGCCTCCTTCTTCAGCCTGACGGCTCCCCGAACCTCTGGTGTCCACCAGCGGGTACGGGGGTTGCCACCACGACTGGCACCGGCCACCTTACGACCACAGCTAGCAACAGCCGCCTCGACAATCGCAGAGTGGAACAAGGCTCACTCGGACTCAATGTCCCCCACTGCTCTCGGGACGTGGTCAAAGCTCTGCCGGAGGTGGGAGTTGAAGACCGTCTTGACAGGTTCTTCTGCCAGGCGTTCCCAGCAGACCCTCACTATGCGTTTGGGTCTGCCAGGTCTACGCGGCATGTTCCCTTGCCATCTGATCCAACTCACCACCAGGTGGTGATCAGTTGACAGCTCCGCCCCTCTCTTCACTCGGGTGTCCAAAACATACGGCCGCAGGTCAGATGATACGACTACAAAATCTATCATCGACCTGTGACCTAGGCTGCCCTGGTACCAAGTGTACCGGTGGGCATCCTTATGTTCGAACATGGTGTTCGTTATGGCCAAACTGCGGCTTGCACAGAAGTCCAATAACAAAACACCGCTCGAGTTCAGATTAGGTGGGCCGTTCCTCCCAATCACACCCCTCCAGGTCAAGCTGTCATTGCCCACGTGAGCATTGAAGTCCCCCAGCAGGACAATGGAGTCCCCTGATGGAGCACTATCTAGCACTCGTCCCAGGGACTCCAAAAAGGGTGGGTACTCTGAACTGATATTTGGCCCATAAGCACAAACAACAGTCAGGACCCGTTCCCCGACCCGAAGGCGCAAGGAAGCTACCCTCTTGTCCCCCGGGGTAAACCCCAACACACAGGCAGAGAGTCTCGGGGCTAACAAAAAGCCAACCCCAGCCCTCCGCCTCTCACCTGGAGCAACTCCAGCAAAGTAGAGTGTCCAACCCCTCTCCAGGTCTCGGGTTCCAGAGCCAATGCAATGTGTCGAGGTGAGTCCGACTATAACTAGCCGGTACCGCTCAACCTCTGCCACAAGCTCCGGCTCCTTCTCCGCCAGCGAGGTGATGTTCCATGTCCCAAAAACTAGTTTTCTTGTCCGGGGATCGGACCGCCAAGGCTCCCGCCTTCGTCTGCCATCCGATTCGCATTGCACCGGACCCTTCATGTTCCTCCTGCGGGTGGTGGGTCCACAGTTGGACGAGCCCATGTATCCGGTTCGGGCTGGGCCCAGCCGGGCCCCATGGGCGAAAGCCCGGCCACCAGGCGCTCGCTCACGGGCCCCAACCCCAGGCCTGGCTCCAGGGTGGGACCCCGGTAACCCTCCGGGCCGGGTACTCCGACTCTTCGTTTTAACCGCCATGAAAGATCCTTCGAAAGTAACTCGAAATATATTTAAAAAACTGTGTGTTGGGGTCCTTCGGGTCCTTTCTTTAGTTTAGTGGTGGCGGCAGTTGGCCTTACAGGTACCTTATTAATTTATTTTATTTGCTACTATTTTATTTATCTTTTAACCCTCTGGAGGCAGGCATTGCAGATTTGCAACAGTTAAAACCTACCTACCTGGTTACCCCACATACATATTTCATGAGCATTTTTTAACTCAGAAGTACCCCTGAAGGACTTAGTTGTTCGTTCTTTTATCAAAACTTATTTTGAGCCTGAGAGGGTTAAAAACAGATTTGGCCAATGGCCATTATAGAGAGAATTGAGTATCATGTTTGGCCTCCACATTAAACAATTTTTCAAGGAAAAGTTGGACCCATTTTGGCATGTAGAGTGCCACTCTCTAATCCCACACATAAAGAAATAACATTATGAACTATGGCATCAATTTGTGAGGGGCTAGAAATTAAAATATTGCCCTCTGCTAAGTTCCTCTGAGATGCTGAGGACAGTAAAGATGGAACAGTTGATTTAAAAGACGCAACTGTGTTGTCAGATAGAGACCGACTATAGTGAAATTTACTTTCATGTTTCGAGAACTCCGTTATAAAAAACTCAAAGGTTATCAGAAAGTGGTCCGAGAGGACTGGGTTATGTGGAAAGATTGTTATTTCCTCACACTCTATGCCATAAGTCAGCACAAGGTCCAATGTATGATGGCAGGAGTGGGTGGAGCTATGTATTCTTTGAGTAAAACCAATTGAGTCTAAGATATTACTAAAGGCTACATTGAGGCTATCATTTTCAATGTCCACATGAATGTTGAAATCCCCCACTACAATGACCTTATCAGTATTTAGCACCAAATCAGATAAAAAATCAGAGATCTGATCCAAAAACTCAGAGTAAGGGCCTGGTGGACGATATAAAACTACAAACAAGAGTGGTTTTACAGTTTTGCTATCTGGATTAGGAAAACTAAGAATAAGATGTTCAAACGAACTGTAACTATTAATCTGTAAGGGACTGATTAATAAGTCCGAATGAAAAATGGTTGCTACTCCTCCTCCTCGCCCTGTACTTCGAGCAATATGATGATTTAAATAATTTGAAGGAGTCGACTCGTTTAAGCTAACATAGTCCTCTTGCTGCAGCCAGGATTCTGTGAGAGAGAGCAAAGAGATCTGAATATCAAAAATCAAGTCATTAACTAACAAAGTCTTAGAAAAAATGGATCTAATGTTCAACAACTCGCATTTAATTTTTCTAGTTTTCTGCTCAGTTGAATTTGTTCTAATATTTATGAGATTTCCATGATTTGCTTTATTAAGCCTGATATTTAATCTTTGTGATTTTGGCCGTGGGCAGGACACTGTCTCTATGGGGTAGTGGGTGGGTAACAGTACAGAAGCTGCAGAGGGGTGGGTTAAACTACGACTCTGCTTCCTGGTCTGGACCCTGGGTTGTCATGAAGGACTAATAAAACTGGCCATGTTCCTAGAAAGAAGAGCTGCTCCATCCAAAGTAGGGATGGATGCCGTCTCTTCGCATCAGACCAGGTTTTCCCCAAAAGTTTTCCAATTATCAATGTTGCCCACTTTGTTTTCAGCGTAAAACTACTCCTCTGAACGTCTCACCCAGCTGCACATAACACCCTTTCTGTGCACATCATGAAATCAGATTAGCTGCGTAGTGTCACTGATGGGGTTATTGTTTGAGAACACAGTCTCAAGTCTGCTGTTAGCATGACAATGAGCAGACAGACAGGACAGAGTTTCGTTTATGTTTTGGAAGATTTTTTGTTGATGGGTGTTTCCCAGACTGTCAGTTGTGCTGAGCTTTTGTAATTTTGGAGTCAAGACAGAGCCAAGAATGCTTCAAACTGCCTCTTTCTTTGTTTTACCATACAAACACCACATGCTATATATGCTAGCATACTTAATTGGGGGGACGCACAATGCAAGTGGGAAGAGTTTGGGTTTGGGCTGGGCGGTATGGCAAAACTTTTCATCTAATGTTTCTTTAAATCATATTGGTTTTATGGTATTTTCATTTTTTTCATGCAAGGTCGTTCTTACCCACTTTGTCTTCAAAGGTTCTTTGTTTTTCAAAATCACAGAAAAACCTGTTCTGTAAATCATCTGACAGTAGGGATGGACAATATATCGGCATCAATATCGACGTCACCTGAAGTTCGTCAAATTTTTAACATATCAGTATTGGTTTGATAAATGATAAAGGACCCACAATTGTACAGCGCCTCTCAGAGTAAGGACTCCAAAGCGCTTTACACTACAGTGTATCATTCATCCATTCACACACACATTTACACACTGATGATGATGAGCTACATTGTAGCCACAGCTGCCCTGGGGCACGCTGACAGAGGCGAGGCCTATGAATAAAACCAGGCCGATATTAACAACCTATATTTTTCCCATCTCATCTCCATTTGTTTGCCTGTTTCAGAGTGTGATGGGGGTGGTGTGTATTTGTTTTGTCATGTGAACAGTGAATGAAATCATCTCAGAACCATAAATGTGTGTGTTGTGTGTACATAATAATGTAAATTCAGCTTTAACAATTTTCATTCTATACAAAATCTGCTGATTTTAGAAGCATTAATGTCAGCATATTTTTGTCAGCAAATATCGGTTAGCGGCCATAACAGTGATCTTAATATCGGATATTGGTGTCGGCCCAAAAAAATGTCTTATCGCTGCATCAGTATCTGAAAGTTCAGATTACTTTAAACAAAGCAGACCCACAATTCACTATTAGTTCTGTAATGAAGAAATGTAGCATATTTGCAGAGGTCAACACAGACTTTTCTTCAAGGAGCTGAGCCGGAAAGCAAGGCTCTCGATTTCCACGTCGATTTAGCGCCCAGTCCTCACCTATGGTCATGAGCTTTGGGTAATGATCAAAAGAACAAGATAGCGGATACAAGCGGCCAAAATAATTTTTTTCTGTGGGGTGGCTGGGCAAAGCCTAAGGGATAGGGTGAGGAGCTCAGACATTCGGGAGAGACTCAGAGTAGAGCCGCTGCTCCTCCATATCAAGAGGAGTCATTTGAGGTAGTTTGATCATCTTGTTAGGATGCCTCCTGGACACCTCCCCAGGGAGGTGTTTCAGGCATGTCCTGCCTGGAGGAGGCCCCCTGGTCAACCCAGGACACGTTGGAAAAAGTACATCTCCGATCTGGCCCAGGAACGCCTTGGGGTGAGGAGCTGGTGGAGGTGGCCAGGGAGTGGGCGGTCTGGAACTCCATAGTTGGGATGCTGCCTCTGCGAGCTGGACCTGGATAGGTGGAAGAAGACAAGATGAGACTTTTCTTCAAATAAATGGCAGTTGTGTAATGAGATAAAATCCTCAAGTCTCATAAAAATTTAAATTTGAGAAACTAAACATGAAACAATAATGTACAAAGGAGAAAATTAGGTAAAAAATGTTGCAAACAAGGGTAGAAGAAGAAGAAGAAATTAAAGCTGCAAGCAGCGTCGTTCGGCCCTCGCAGTGAAGCTGCTCGCCCTCCTTCCGCACCCCCTCCGCTCCATCCCCAACGCTCTCCAAACCCAGCTCCGCGCCGCTCCGTCCTGGCCGGCAGCCGGGGGCACCAGGGCACGTCTAGCAGAACAGAAACGTCAACCACCCCGACACCAGAAACCGTGACCGGCCTCCTCGTCCACACCTCACCCTGACTCGGCATCCCCTCTGAGCCCAGCATTACACGTCTCACCACTAGGAGATACTCTATCTTTACCACACTGGTGATGTGATGTTCAGTCTCGGGCAAATAGGAGGCTGTTTGTGGAAGTTACGATCAAACGTAAGGTCACGGCGTCATGCCAGAATTCGCCATGGCATCAAAGCCCCTCCCTGTCTGGAAAGCTATCAGATCTGAATGGTCATTACAACATCATGAAGACAGTGCATGACCTTAGTGTCATGTTGACTAAATTAGAGGGGTCAAATATGGGCATTTCACCATAAAAAAATAGACTTCCTGTAGTAAGGGGGTGGGGCTTAGGTGATGTCAGCTGTCCACATTGTCATTGTCTTCAGATGTGGTCAATGATCACACAGACACAGTTTGATAGAGATCTGATCATGCACATGGGAGTTAAGTCAAGTAATGTAATGGCGAAAGGTCAAAGTTTGAGGCTTAGCCACGCCCACACCTTTATACTTGTATAAAATCCGATGGTTGAATTTTTTCCCCTATGTCTTAAGAGTATATAGCAGAAGTTTGAAGGTGATTGATGAAAAGGGCGATGGTGCAACACTCTCCAAACAACGTGTGCGAAAACCACTAAATCGAGTACTTGGACCAAAATGGCCGACTTCCTGCGCGACCTTGCACTTGGCTCCAAGAGACTTTTTTGTAGGTCCTAAGACCCCACATTAGTGTACCAAATTTCGTACTCCTCAGTCAAAGCATGGCTTGGGGCTGACAGTTTTAATGGTCCTAGGGGGCGCTATTTCAGAAAATAGGCCACGCCCACAAACTTCAGCTGTCCATTTCTATTAGGGGTCAGAGTAGGATCACTCATCAGAAATTGTGTGGCGATGTCACAATGATTGAAGAAATGAGAGACAAACGTATTTCCATGGCGTGATGGCGAATTTCGCCATGCTCCCAAAGCCCCGCCTTTATTCGAACCCTGCCAGTACTATACACCAAGTGACCTCAACTTGTCTGCTGCTATTTGCCAGTGATTGCTGGTGATTGAGTAAAAGGAGTCCAATAGGGAGCTGTGAAAAAGAGTGGCGTGGCGACAAGTCAAAGTTTGAGGCTTAGCCACGCCCACACCTTTATACTTATTTAAAATCCGACGGTTGAATTTTTTCTTCTATGTCTTAAGAGTGTATAGCAGATGTTTGAAGGTGATTGGTGAAAAGGGTGATGGAGCATCACTCTCCAAACGTGTGCGAAAACCACTAAATCGAGTACTTGGACCAAAATGGCCGACTTCCTGTGCGACTTTGCACTTGGCTCCAAGAGACTTTTTTGTAGGTCCTGAAACACCACATTAGTGTCCCAAATCTCGTACTCCTCAGTCAAAGCATGGCTTGGGGCTGACAGTTTTAATGGTCCTAGGGGGCGCTATTTCAGAATATAGGCCACGCCCACCAGATGTTCACATAAGATTCTTTTGGGGGCCGGACTAGGATCACTCCCAAGAAGTGTCGTGGCGATATCTCTAGAAATGACGAAATGGAAGGCAAACGTAAGGCCACGTCGGTACGCCTGACTTCGCCGCGCCGCCACAGCCCCGCCTTCTGCGGAAAACTCCCATAAAGTGACGCCAAGCAACCCCAACTTGTCTTCAGTTACCTGCTACAAATTTGGGATGATTATTTGAAAGGGCGAATTTTTGAAAATTTCCCAGTAAAACTTGACCTTTTAAGTCCTGAGGGGGCGGGGCTTATGTGACATCATCAATCGACTTAATTTGTCTTCGGGGGGCGATGCCGATTGTCCATAGAAAGTTACTTTAACTGTAATTCTTTCATTTATGAAATTATAGCAATTTGAATATTTTTGGCGAGTGCTCGAACTTTGAGGCCTGGTCCCGCCCCTTCAGTATTTACGAAAAGTCAATTTTATTGTCTCATTTTAATCGTCCATCGCTTCTGTTCGATCGCACACTATTTTTGAGACGATCGTGCGAAAAATGACCAAACTGTTCAACCAAATATAGACCCTAGAAATGGCCAAAACGGGGTCAAAATGGCCACTTTAGTCCAAAATGGCCGACTTCCTTTTTGATATTGACCATGGGTGCAAGAGGCTTTTCTGTGCGTATTGTTGAGTTCTATAAGTGTACCAAATTTCATAACTCTACTATGAAAAAAGGTCAAAGCAGAGGGGTATTTTTAATTTTCCAGGGGGCGCTGTCGAAACACTTTTTTACCAACTTTCACGTTGCCAGTGAAATACGTAAATTTCACACACTTTCTATATTGGCCCAGAATTTGGTGAGTTTTTGGATATGCTAAGAACCCCTAAAGGCCATCCAAAGACGCGGAAGAAAAAAAAAAAAGAAAAAAAAAAAAAAGAAAAAACGGAGCAGATACAATAGGCCTTCGCAGCTTCACTGCTCGGGCCTAATAATAAACGGAGCAGATACAATAGGCCTTCGCAGCTTCACTGCTCGGGCCTAATTAAAGCTGCAAGCAGCGTCGTTCGGCCCTCGCAGCTCCGCGCCGCTCCGGCCTGGCCGGCAGCCAGGGGCACCAGGGCACGTCCCCGGAACAGAAACGTCGACCACCCCGACACATGAAACCGCTAACGGTCACCTCGTCTGCACCTCACCCTGACTCAGCATCCCCTCTGAGCCCACCATTATATTACACGTCTCACCACTAGGGCATACCCCATCTTTGCCACACTGGTGGTGTGATGACAGTGACCAACTTTAATGCTATTTTGACCATGTTTTTTAAAGTTACCGAAGGTTAAAGTTAACTAGGCGGCGCTGTGACCAACTACAGAAAAGTCCCATTGAGGTCAGCTTTGGTGACATTATATAACATTCACCAACCGTTTGTGCCTCACTGGCTAAAGGGCATGATTGTTCATTGCCATGTTCAGTCTCGGGCAAATTGGAGGCTGTTTGTGGAAGTTACAGTCAAACGTAAGGTCATGGCGTCATGGCAGCATTCGCCATTGCATCAAAGCCCCTCCCTTTCTGGAAATCTTTCAAGTCTGAATGGTAATTACAACATTATGAAGACAGTGTATGACCTTAGTGTCATGTTCACTAAGTTACAGGTGACAAATATGGGCATTTCACCATAAAACAATAGACTTCCTGTTGTCAGGGGGCGGGGCTTAGGTGATGTCAGCTGTCCACAATAATGTTGCCTTGAGATGTGGTCAGTGATCACACAGACAAAGTTTGAAATAGATCTGATTGTGCACATGGGAGTTATTAAGTCAAGTAATGTAATGGCGAAAGGTCAAACTTTGAGGCTTAGCCACGCCCACATCTTTATACTTATTTAAAATCCGACGGTTGAATTTTTTCCTCTATGTCTTAAGAGTATATAGCAGAAATTTGAAGGTGATTGGTGAAAAGGGCGATGGAGCATCACTCTCCAAACAACGTGTGCGAAAACTACTAAATCGAGTACTTGGACCAAAATGGCCGACTTCCTGTGCGACTTTGCACTTGGCTCCAAGAGACTTTTTTGTAGGTCCTGAGACACCACATTAGTGTACCAAATTTCGTAATCCTCAGTCAAAGCATGGCTTGGGGCTGACAGTTTTAATGGTCCTAGGGGGCGCTAATTCAAAAAATAGGCCACGCCCACAAACTTAAGCTGACCATTTCTATTGGGGGTCAGACTAGGATCACTCACAACAAATTTCGAGGTGATATCACGATAAATGAAGAAATGAGAGGCAAACGTATTTCCATGGCGTGATGGCGAATTTCACCATGCTCCCAAAGCCCCGCCTTTTTTCAAAACCTTCCAGTACTGAAGACCAAGTGACCTCAACTTGTCTGCTGCCTTTTACCAGAGATTCCTGGTGATTGGGTAAAAGGAGTCCAATAGGGAGCTGTGAAAAAAAGAGTGGCGTGGCGAAAGGTCAAAGTTTGAGGCTTAGCCACGCCCACACCTTTAAACTTATTTAAAATCCGACGGTTGAATTTTTTCCTCTATGTCTTAAGAGTATATAGCAGAAGTTTGAAAGCGATTGGTGAAAAGGGCGACGGAGCATCACTCTCCAAACAACGTGTGTGAAAACCACTAAATCGCGCACTTGGACCAAAATGGCCGACTTCCTGTGCGACTTTGCACTTGGCTCCAAGAGACTTTTTTGTAGGTCCTGAGACACCACATTAGTGTACCAAATTTCGTAATCCTCAGTCAAAGCATGGCTTGGGGCTGACAGTTTTAATGGTCCTAGGGGGCGCTATTTCAGAAAATAGGCCACGCCCACCGGATCTTCCTATCAGATCTTTTGGCGGGCCGGACTAGGATCACTCACAAGAAGTTTCGTGACGATATCTTTAGAAATGACGAAATGGGAGGCAAACGTAAGGCCACGGCGGTACGCCTGAATTCGTTGCGCCGCCACAGCCCCGCCCTCTGCCGAAAACTCCCATAAAGTGACGCAAAGCAACCCCCACTTGTCTTGAGTTACCAGCTACAAATTTGTGGTGATTGAGTGAAATGGGGCCATTTGGGACCTTTCACAGTAAAACTTGACCTTTTTGGTCCTGAGGGGGCGGGGCTTGTGTGATGTCATCATCCGACCATTCAATTTACTTTGTGGGTGGATGACAAATGACCACAGAAAGTTTGGTAACTCTATTCCATACAGATATGAAGATATAGCAATTTAAATTTTTTTGGCGAGTAGTCAAACTTCGAGGCCTGGCCCCGCCCCTTCAACGTATACGAAAAGTCAGAATCCTTGTCTCATTTTTTTCACCCATCCCTTCTGAGCAATTTTACACAATTTTTGAGACGATCGTGCGAAAAATGATCGAGCAATCCAATCAGAAACGGACCCTGAAAACGGCAAAAACGGCAAAAAATCGCCATTTCAACCCAAAATGGCCGACTTCCTGTTTGATATTGACCATGCTTGCAAGAGACTTTTCTGTGCGGACTGTTGAGTACTACAAGTGTACCAAATTTCATAACTGTACGATAAACTAAGCTTTATGGAGAGGGTTTTTTTTCACTTTCTAGGGGGCGCTGTTCAGCCATTTTCTTTGCGATTTTTTTGGGACCTTTAAAATATCAAATTTTTCACCAGGCCTGACGAGTGTGCAAAATATTGTGAGTTTTGGGGTATGTTAAGGTCCCCAAAAAGCCATTCAAAGCGGCACCGGAATAATAAATAAAAAGAAAGAATTAAAGCTGCAAGCAGCGTCGTTCGGCCCTCGCAGCGAAGCTGCTCGCCCTCCTTCCGCACCCCCTCCGCTCCATCCCCGACGCTCTCCAAACCCAGCTCCGCGCTTGTCCATCCTGGCCGGCAGCCGGGGGCACCAGGGCACGTCTGGCAGAACAGAAAGTCAACCACCCCGACACCAGAAACCGTGAACGGCCTGCTCGTCCACACCTCACCCTGATTCAGCATCCCCTCTGAGCCCAGCATTACACGTCTCACCACTAGGAGATACTCTATCTTTACCACACTGGTGATGTGATGTTCAGTCTCTGGCAAATCGGAGGCTGTTTGTGGAAGTTACAGTCAAACGTAAGGTCACAGCGTCACGCCAGAAATCGCCATGGCATCAAAGCTCCTCCCTTTCTGAAAAGCTATCAGATCTGAATAGTCATTACAACATCATGAAGACAGTGCATGACCTTAGTGTCATGTTGACTAAATTAGAGGGGACAAATATGGGCATTTCACCATAAAACAGAAGACTTCCTGTAGTCAGGGGGCGGGGCTTAGGTGATGCCAGCTGTCCACATTGTCACTGTCTTCAGATGTGGCCAGTGATCACACGGACAAAGTTTGAAATTGATCTGATCATGCACAAGGGAGTTATTGAGTCAAGTAACGTAATGGCGACTGGTCAAAGTTTGAGGCTTAGCCACGCCCACACCTTTATACTTATTTGAAATCCGACGGTTGAATCTTTTCCTCTATGTCTTAAGAGTATATAGCAAGAGTTTGAAGGTGATCGGTGGAAAGGGCGACGAGACATCATTCTCCTAATAACGTGTGCGAAAACCACTAAATCGAGTACTTGGACCAAAATGGCCGACCTCCTGTGCAACATTGCGCTTGGCTCCAAGAGACTTTTTTGTAGGTCCTGAGACACTACATTAGTGTGCCAAATTTCGTGATCCTCAGTCAAAGCACGGCTTGGGGCTGACAGTTTTAATGGTCCTAGGGGGCGCTATTTCAGAAAATAGGCCACGCCCACAAACTTCAGCTGTCCAATTCTATTAGGGGTCAGAGTAGGATCACTCATCAGAAATTGTGTGGCGATGTCACAATGATTGAAGAAATGAGAGACAAACGTATTTCCATGGCGTGATGGCGAATTTCGCCATGCTCCCAAAGCCCCGCCTTTATTCGAAACCTGCCAGTACTATAGACCAAGTGACCTCAACTTGTCTGCTGCTATTTGCCAGTGATTGCTGGTGATTGGTTAAAAGGAGTCCAATAGGGAGCTGTGAAAAAAAGAGTGGCGTGGCGACAGGTCAAAGTTTGAGGCTTAGCCACGCCCACACCTTTATACTTATTTAAAATCCGTAGGTTGAATTTTTTCCCCTTTGTCTTAAGAGTCTATAGCAGAAGTTTGAAGGTGATTGTTGAAAAGGGCAATGGTGTAACACTCTCCAAACAACGTGTGCGAAAACCACTAAATCGACTACTTGGACCAAAATGGCCGACTTCCTGTGCGACTTTGCACTTGGCTCCAAGAGACTTTTTTGTAGGACCGGAGACACCACATTAGTGTACCAGATTTCGTACTCCTCAGTCAAAGCATGGCTAGGGGCTGACAGTTTTAATGGTCCTAGAGGGCGCCATTTCAGAAAATAGGCCACGCCCACAAACTACAGCTGTCCAAATCTATTGGGGGTCAGACTAGGATCACTCACCAGACATTTTGTGGCGATGGCACGATAATTGAAGAAATGAGAGGCAAACGTATTGCCATGGCGTGATGGTGAATTTTGCCATGCTCCCAAAGCCCCGCCTTTTTTCAAAACCTGCCAGTACTGGAGACTAAGTGACCTCAACTAGTCAGCTGCTATTCGCCAGAGATTGCTGGCGATTGGGTAAAAGGAGTCCAATAGGTAGCTGTGAAAAAAAGAGTGGCGTGGTGACAGGTCAAAGTTTGAGGCTTAGCCACGCCCACACCTTTATACTTATTTAAAATCCGACGGTTGAATTTTTTCCTTTATGTCTTAAGAGTCTATAGCAGAAGTTTGAAGGCGATTGGTGAAAAGGGCGATGGAGCATCACTCTCCAAACAACGTGTGCGAAAACCACTAAATCGAGTACTTGGACCAAAATGGCCGACTTCCTGTGCGACTTTGCACTTGGCTCCAAGAGACTTTTTTGTAGGTCCTGAGACACCACATTAGTGTGCCAAATTTCATAATCCTCAGTCAAAGCATGACTTGGGGCTGACAGTTTTAATGGTCCTAGGGGGCGCTATTTCAGAAAATAGGCCACGCCTACCGGATGTTCACATCACATTTTGTGGGGGGCTGAACTAGGATCACTCCCAAGAGGTTTTGTGGCGATATCTCTAGAAATGACGAAATGGGAGGCAAACGTAAGGCCTAAGCGGTACGCCTGACTTCGCCGCGCCGCCACAGCCCCGCCTTCTGGAGAAAACTCCCATAAAGTGACGCCAAGCAACCCCAACTTGTCTTCAGTTACCAGCTACAAATTTGGGGTGATTATTGGAAAGGGCGAATTTTGGAAAATTTCCCAGTAAATCTTGACCTTTTAAGTCCTGAGGGGGCGGGGCTTATGTGACATCATCAATCGACCATTCATTTGTCTTCGGAGGGCGACGACGATTGTCCTTAGAACATTTCTTTAACTGTAATTCTTTCATTTATGAATCTATAGCAATTTGAATTTTTTTGGCGAGTGCTCGAAATTTGAGGCCTGGTCCCGCCCCTTCAGTATTTACGAAAAGTCAATTTTATTGTCTCATTTTAATCGTCCATCGCTTCTGTTCGATCGCACACTATTTTTGAGACGATCGTGCGAAAAATGACCAAACTGTTCAACCAAATATAGACCCTAGAAATGGCCAAAACGGGGTCAAAATGGCCACTTTAGTCCAAAATGGCCGACTTCCTGTTTGATATTGACCATGGGTGCAAGAGGCTTTTCTGTGCGTATTGTTGAGTTCTACAAGTGTACCAAATTTCATCACTCTACTATGAAAAAAGGTCAAAGCGGAGGGGTATTTTTAATTTTCCAGGGGGCGCTGTTGAAACATTTTTTTACCAACTTTCACGTTGCCAGTGAAATACGTAAATTTCACGCACTTTCTATATTGGGCCAGAATTTGGTGACTTTTTGGATATGCTAAGACCCCCTAAAGGCCATCCAAAGACGCGGAAGAAAAAAAAAGAAAGAAAGAAAGAAAGAAAGAAAGAAAGAAAAAAAAAATAATAAACGGAGCAGATACAATAGGCCTTCGCAGCTTCACTGCTCGGGCCTAATAAACGGAGCAAAAACAAGAGGCCTTCGCAGCGCTTTCGCTGCTCGGGCCTAATAATAAACGGAGCAGATACAATAGGCCTTCGCAGCTTCACTGCTCGGGCCTAATTAAAGCTGCAAGCAGCGTCGTTCGGCCCTCGCAGCGAAGCTGCTCGCCCTCCTTCCGCACCCCCTCCGCTCCATCCCCGACGCTCTCCAAACCCGGCTCCGCGCATCTCCATCCTGGCCGGCAGCCGAGGGCACCAGGGCATTCCTGGCGGAACAGAAAGTCAGCCACCCCGACACAGGAAACAGTAAAAAGCCTCCTCGTCCACACCTCACCCTGACTCAGCATCCCTTCTGAGCCCACCATTACATGTCTCACCACTAGGAGATACTCTATCTTTACCACACTGGTGATGTGATGTTCAGTCTCGGGCAAATCGGAGGCTGTTTGTGGAAGTAACAGTCAAACGTAAGGTCACAGCGTCATGCCAGAAATCGCCATGGCATCAAAGTCCCTCACTTTCTAAAAAGCTATCAGATCTGAATGGTCATTACAACATCATGAAGACAGTGCATGACCTTAGTGTCATCTTGACTAAATTAGAGGGGACAAATATGGGCAGTTCACCATAAAACAATAGACTTCCTGTAGTCAGGGGGCGGGGCTTAGGTGATGTCAGCTGTCCACATTGTCACTGTCTTCAGATGTGGTCAGTGATCACATAGACAAAGTATGAAATTGATCTGATCATGCACATGGGAGTTGTTAAGTCAAATAAGGTAATGGCGACTGGTCAAAGTTTGAGGCATAGCCACGCCCACACCTTTATACTTATTTAAATCCGACGGTTGAATTGTTTCCTCTATGTCTTAAGAGTATATAGCAGAAGTTTGAAGGTGATCGGTGGAAAGGGCGAGGAGATATCATTCTCCAAATAACGTGTGCGAAAAACACTAAATTGAGTACTTGGACCAAAATGGCCGACCTCCTGTGCGACATTGAGCTTGGCTCCAAGAGACTTTTTTGTAGGTCCTGATACACTACATTAGTGTGCCAAATTTTGTGACCCTCAGTCAAAGCATGGCTTGGGGCTGACTGTTTTAATGGTCCTAGGGGGCGGTGTTTCAGAAAATAGGCCACGCCCACAAACTTCAGCTGTCCAATTCTATTAGGGGTCAGAGTAGGATCACTCATCAGAACTTGTGTGGCGATGTCACAATGACTGAAGAAATGAGAGACAAACGTATTTCCATGGCGTGATGGCAAATTTCGCCATGCTCCCAAAGCCCCGCCTTTATTCGAAACCTGCCAGTACTATAGACCAAGTGACCTCAACTTATCTGCTGCTATTTGCCAGTGATTGCTGGTGATTGGTTAAAAGGAGTCCAATAGGGAGCTGTGAAAAAAAGAGTGGCGTGGCGACAGGTCAAAGTTTGAGGCTTAGCCACGCCCACATCTTTATACTTATTTAAAATCCGACGGTTGAATTTTTTCATCTATGTCTTAAGAGTGTATAGCAGATGTTTGAAGGTGATTGTTGAAAAGGGTGATGGAGAATCCTTCTCCAAACAATGTGTGCGAAAACCACTAAATCGAGTACTTGGACCAAAATGGCCGACTTCCTGTGCGACTCTGCTCTTGTCTCCAAGAGACTTTTTTGTAGGGCCTGAGACACCACATTAGTGTACCAATTTTTGTACTCCTCAGTCAAAGCATGGCTTGTGGTTGGCAGTTTTATTGGCCCTAGGGGGCGCTATTTCAGAAAATAGGCCACGCCCACAAATTACAGCTGTCCAGTTCTATTGGGGGTCAGACTAGGATCACTCACCAGACATTTTGTGGCAATGGCACGATAATTGAAGAAATGAGAGGCAATCTTATTGCCATGGCGTGATGGCGAATTTCGCCATGCTCCCAAAGCCCCGCCTTTATTCGAAACCTGCCAGGACTAAAGACCAAGTGACCTCAACTTATCTGCTGCTATTTGCCAGTGATTGCTGGTGATTGGTTAAAAGGAGTCCAATAGGGAGCTGTGAAAAAAAGAGTGGCGTGGCGACAGGTCAACGTTTGAGGCTTAGCCACGCCCACACCTTTATACTTATTTAAAATCCGACGGTTGAATTTTTTCCTTTATGTCTTAAGAGTATATAGCAGAAGTTTGAAGGCGATTGGTGAAAAGGGCGATGGAGCATCACTCTCCAAACAACGTGTGCGAAAACCACTAAATCGAGTACTTGGACCAAAATGGCCGACTTCCTGTGCAACTTTGCACTTGGCTCCAAGAGACTTTTTTGTAGGTCCTGAGACACCACATTAGGAAACCAAATTTCGTACTCCTCAGTCAAAGCATGACTTGGGGCTGACAGTTTTAATGGTCCTAGGGGGCGCTATTTCAGAAAATAGGCCACGCCCACCGGATGTTCACATCACATTTTGTGGGGGGCCGAACTAGGATCACTCCCAAGAGGTTTTGTGGCGATATCTCTAGAAATGACGAAATGGGAGGCAAACGTAAGGCCACATTGGTACGCCTGACTTCGCCGCGCCGCCACAGCCCCGCCTTCTGCAGAAAACTCACATAAAGTGACGCCAAGCAACCCCAACTTGTCTTCAGTTACCTGCTACAAATTTGGGGTGATTAGTTGAAAGGGCGAATTTTGGAAAATTTCCCAGTAAAACTTGACCTTTTAAGGCCTGAGGGGGCGGGGCTTATGTGACATCATCAATCGACCATTCATTTGTCTTCGGGGGGCGATGCCGATTGTCCATGGATAATTACTTTAACTGTAATTCTTTCATTTATGAAATTAAAGCAATTTGAATTTTTTGGGCGAGTGCTTGAACTTTGAGGCCTGGCCCCGCCCCTTCATTATTTACGAAAAGTCAATTTTATTTATTTATTTGATTCATCCATCGCTTCTGTTCGATCGCACACTATTTTTGAGACAATCGTGCGAAAAATGACCAAACTGTTCAACCAAATGTAGACCCTAGAAATGGCCAAAACGGGGTCAAAATGGCCACTTTAGTCCAAAATGGTCGACTTCCTGTTTGATATTGACCATGGGTGCAAGAGGCTTTTCTGTGCGTATTGTTGAGTTCTACAAGTGTACCAAATTTCATCGATCTACTATGAAAAAAGGTCAAAGCAGAGGGGTATTTTTAATTTTCTAGGGGAAGCTGTCGAAACATTTTTTTACCAACTTTCACGGTGCCAGTGAAATACGTAAATTTCACGCACTTTCTATATTGGGCCAGAATTTGGTGAGTTTTTGGATATGCTAAGACCCCCTAAAGGCCACCCAAAGACGCGGAAGAAAAAAAAAAAAAAAAAAAAAGAAACGGAGCAGATACAATACGCCTTCGCAGCTTCACTGCTCGGGCCTAAAAATAAACGGAGCAGATACAATAGGCCTTCGCAGCGCTTCGCTGCTCGGGCCTAATAATAAACGGAGCAGATACAATAGGCCTTCGCAGCTTCACTGCTCGGGCCTAAATATCATTTCTATAGCGCGCCTCAAGATAAAAATCACGAGGTGCTTAACAAAAACCAAAAATATAAAAAAGCATTTAGAAAATGTTTAAAAATATATTTAACATGAGCAAAAATAGACAAAATGTGATTTAAAAGATGATAAGAAAGAGAGAGAGTGAACAGGAAAGAGGGAAACCAGTGGATCCTGAGGAAGGTGGAATAGGTGGGGAGAGCAGAATAAAGAGAGAGAGGTGAAGAAGGTCATACAAAAGCCAGCTTGAACAAGTGAGTCTTCAGCTGCTTTTTAAAGGAGACCACTGAGTCCACTGATCTCAGGCTCAGGGGGAGAGAGGTCCAGAGTCTGGGGGCCACAGCAGCAGATGATCTGTCACCTTTGACCTTTAGCCTGGCACTGCACAACCAGTAGGCTTTGGTCACTGGACCTCAGGGACCTGCTGGGGGTGTAGGGACTGAGAAGATCACCATTGTAAGATGATGCTTCTTAGGTGTGTTCTTGCTCTGTCGTGGTTCTAATTCCATGCTTTCGTTCTTTTTTAACACAGAAACAGTTTTGTTTACCTGTTTTGTAGCTACAGTTTCGCCGACAGCTGCCTGCGTCTTCAGGCTGACGCTGATGGTGGCGCGTCACTTCCTTCTCCGTTTATCTGCGGGCAGCAGAGAACACAGAAAGGAGTGCGAGAAAGAAACAAGTGGAAAACACACAAGAGCAGCAAAAGAAGAAGCAGAAAGTACAATAAAGAAGTCAGCCGTAACAGATCATTGCTTAAGAGAAAACCATATAATGGACTGGGACAACACAAGGATCATAACCACCGAACAACAAAAATACAAAAGATGGATCAAGGAAGCAATCGAGATAAGGAGACGTTGATGTGGGACCATGAACAGGGACGACGGAGTTTACACACTGGACCTCGCATGGGACTGCATCGTCGGAGAGGGGAGAGCGGGCAGTAGAGGGCGACAACGTCCTCTGCTGCCCGCAGATAAACGGAGAAGGAAGTGACGCGCCACCATCAGCGTCAGCCGTCGGCGAAACTGTAGCTACAAAACAGGTAAACAAAATTGTTTCAGTGTTTAAAAAGAACGAAAGCATGGAAGATGGTGCTTGTCCATGTAAGGCCCCATAGACCAGAACCAGGATCTTGAAATGAACCCTGAAGTTGACTGGCAGCCAGAGAAGCTGGAGGAGAAGCGGGGTGATGTGGGTGTGTTTGGAGGACTTGGTCAGAAGCCGAGCACAGGCATTCTGAACCACTTGTAGACGGTTCAGGGAGGTTCTGCTCAGACACGTGAAAAGAGAGTTACAGTAGTCTAAGCGTGAGGAGATGAAGGTGTGGAGAACTGTCTCAAGTTCAGAGCGGGACAGAATTTGACTCAGCTTAGCAACGTTCCTGAGATGGAAGAAGGAAGAGCCAACAAGAGAACTGACATGAGAATCCAGGGTGAGAGCTGGGTCAAAGGTCACACCAAGATTCCTGACGGAAGGTTTGGTGTGGGAAGCAAGCTGACCAAGAGAGTCTCTGACTTTGGGAACCAGCTTGTCTGGGGCACAGATGAGGATCTCAGTCTTATCTTCATTCAGCTGAAGAAAGCTCCCACCATCCAGGTTTTGCTAGAGTCTAGGCAGGTGTGTAACAGCTGCAGCTTAGACATCTCATGGGGCTTAAAGGAGATGTACAGTTGGATGTCATCTGCATAAAGAGAGAGATAAGAGGAGAACCACTCCAGAGCAGATCCTGATAGGCCTACCCAGTCTCTCAGCCTTTCCAGTAGCAGGTGATGGTCAACAGTGTCAAAGGCTGCAGTCAGGTCCAGCAGGACCAGAACAGAACAGTCCCCTGCATCACTGAGAGTCAGAAGGTCATTAGAGACCCTAAGAAGAGCTGTTTCAGTAGAATGAGCTCTACGAAAACCTGACTGGAAGCTATCATTGATGTTATGTTCATCAAGAGCAGCTGTGAGTTGTTTAGCCACAACCTTTTCCAAGATCTTGGAGATGAACGGAAGTTTAGAGATGGGTCTGAAGCTGCTATGGAGAGAGGGGTCGAGACTCGGTTTTTTAAGAAGCGGGTGGATTACAGCGTTCTTAAAGTAAACAGGGACCTGACCAGAAACCAGAGAAGCATTAATTATAGAGAGCACGCTGGGACCGATGGACTGAAAAGCACTTTTAAACAAAGATGAGGGTAAGATGTGGAGGGGGCATGCAGAGGTCTTCATAGAGTTAACTAGTTTGGTTAACTCAGGCAAAGAAACAGGAGCAAAGCTATCTAGGATGATGGGTCTGGTTGGAGTCAGGAGAGGCAGCGATAAGGCTGAAGGAGAGATGCTAGATCTAACCTTATTGACTTTGTCCACAAAGAAAGACAGAAAGTTCTCACAGTCTGCAACAGAGTGGATGGAGGCTGTAGGAGAGGCAGGAGAGACGATGCTGCTGATGGTGTTAAACAGCACCTTGGGGTTCCCTTTGCTCTGGGACACCAGGTTGGAGAAATAGGAAACCCTGGCGTCTGACTGCAGAGTTAAAGGATGTCAGAAGATCCTTTAGGTGCAGCAGATGGACGTGGAGATGGGTTTTCTTCCACAAGCGCTCAATTTTTCTGCATTGGCGCTTTAGGTTGCGAAGGCTGTCCTTAAACCAGGGAGTAGGGTTCACTGCAGGAACTGATCTGGTTCTGACAGGACAGATGTTGTCCAGAATGGGGAGGCAGTGCTCGTTAAACTGAGAAGTTAAGGAATCTGGGTCGTTCTCAGAAGAACAGGGTGGATCAAAAGCAGCAGAAAAATTGCTAGCTGTGCTCTCGTTAAGAAAACGAGAACTAACCATACGGCGAGCAGGAGGTGGGGACGCAGAAACTGACAAGTTAAAGAAAATGCAATGGTGATCTGAAATATAAACGTCCTCAGGACAAACACTGTCAGCATTTAGACTCAGGGTAAAAACAAGGTCTAGAGTGTGCCCCCTGGTGTGTGTGGGGCCAGAAACATGCTGGGTAAAGCTGAAGGAGTCCATAAGGCTGGAGAAATTCATGGCAAAGTGATCAGAGGGATCATCAACATGGATGTTAAAGTCACCAACAATCACCAGTCTGGACAGCTTCACAGTGGAGGATAGAAAGTCACTAAACTCCTGAAGGAAAGAACTGTTTGGACCAGGTGGACGACAGACCACAGCACAGTAGAACGGGTCCTTATGCCCAACTTTAATCAGCTGCATTTCAAAGGAAGCAAAGTGACCAGAGGTTGTAGAGCTACATGGAAGATGGTCTCTGAAAACAACAGCTAGGCCTCCACCACGACCAGAACCCCGGGGCTGGCTAAGAAAATAATAACCACTCGGGCAGAGATCAATCAGACCAGAATAATCAGATGTTTGCTGCCAAACTTCAGTCAGAAACAGAAAATCCAGGTTTTTAGACAGAATTAGATATTTGAGCAGGAAGGTTTTATTGTTAACAGAGCGGGTGTTTAATAGAGCCATGCTGAGTGAGGTGGAGGAATCAGAAACTACAGAAACAGCTGGAGTTAGTGGACGTAAATTAGCGGGGTTAGATCCATGGTGTTTATAAAAACCACTTATGGAGGTAACAGAAAGAGAAACCACTGAGAAATGAGGATAAACCGACCTTAAAAAACTTGGACGGATGAACTGCGCCGTAACGCGGCCTGGCGGGAATGCGGAAGTGGCGCTCAGGTCACCAAACAAAGGACAAGAAGCTAGAAGATCGCGCGGATGTATACCAGATAAACCATGCTTTAAGAGAAGTCTTATTCTCACCTGGATTCCTGCTCGTTTACCTCTTTTCCTCCGACGTTTTCCCGAGACCGGATAAACATAGCCGGAGGCAGGCAGCTCGGGACCGTCGTTTGGCTCCGGGCCGGTGCGCCACTCAGGAAAACAAAAAGGATGGTACGTCCTCGGTGCGTCTTGGGCGATCGTGAACGAACGGAAGGACAAAAGAGTCTGGCGATCATAGGAGATGGTAGCAGGGACACTACTGAAGAGGATCGCAGACAGGAGCAAGGTGGAAAAGAGGAGGTTAGTGGAGAAAAGTTTGAAAAAGTGGCCGGTGACTGCGGCTAAGCCAAGCACAGGCGCTATCTTGTTGCCGACCGGTAAACGCAAGTTCTGCGTATGGATCAATGAATAGTTTTATTTTGCTGAGCGTTGATGCGTGAACATCTTTCCAGGAACGAATACAGCCCTTTTAAGTTAAAATTCAGCATACCTTAATAACACCACTCATGCCATCTCTCACTTGTGACCTTGCTGGTGTGTGTGTTTGTGTGTCCATGCATGCCCTGCAGGAAGCAGCACTTCGCTGTAATAAGAAGTTTCCTACAGAGCTGGAAGATGGTGAAGAGCTGCTGAAACACCTGTTAGACTGGGCCTTTGGAGGCTTTCAACCATCTGGTCCAGCTGGATTCAAACCAGCCAATGGTATGAACCATTAATGAAGAAAGTAAAACATTGCAGAAGATGTCTGTCAGCCTGAAATATTTTTAAACTGTCTGATAAAATAAAATGCGTCATGGGGATTAACATTATATCCTGCTGCACCAGTTTGTGTTCAGTCACTGGTTTTGTTTTTGTGAAAGGAGAGGATGGAACATATAGGCCATATACCAACTGACTGTTTGACTCCTAATCACTTGTCAGGTAAGGAAATGACCAGGCCAGTGGTGAAGACGAAACTCGTCGGGAAAGTTGACTTGTTTACCAACCAGTCTGACCCAATGAAGAACAAGACCAAACTCAGCTCTGAGATGAACAACGCAGCTGCTGTGCCACTGAACAACCTGTCCTGTACTTCTTTCCAGTCGAAAACTGACAATAGAAACAAATTTGATCCTGAAAAAAAACGCTCCAAGTCACTGGAAAGAAAAGGGTCCAGGGGCACATTAAGTACAGAGATGGAGAAACATGGAAGTCTGGAGGAGGAGAAAGATGAGTGGGCCAAAGAGTGGGAGAAGATGAAGCCTGTGTCGGGAAGGAGATCAAGCAGAGGAAGTACGAGAGTAGGGAGAAGTCTTAAAAAGACATTTGGGCCATTTTATGGATTAGACGACGACATGTCGCCAGACTTTGTTCCATCCAAGAAAAAGAACTTTGTCAAAACCTACAATAAAGGGAGTCAGGCAACCAGTGTGTACACACAGCCTGACCAAAAGCTCAGAGGTAAGACACAGGAAGTTTTCTTATCTGGTTTCAAAAGCTACTAACACATGTTTTCATTAACCCTTGTTAACATGACACTTTCTCAGGGGTGTAATGGTACATGTATTTGGTTTTGCAGTTTGCGACAATCACATTCCCACACAAATGTGTATCTGTGTTGCCTTTTAGCCAGCAGCACAAGCAGAACTGTCCAAATTTAAGGGCTGCATCCTTCAAAGGACACAGTCTACCTAGTACAAGTAGGTGGGTGTCTGTACCAGATGCCAAGTCCTTCATTGACCAGGAAGACTGGAAATGAACAGCTGCGAAATCTGATGGTCTTAACTTGTTAAAACCCAGTAGAGTTAAAACTAGGAATGCTCGGCTTGTTTTTACTGATATACCAATATTGTGAAAGTCTTAAATTTCTGATAACAATATAAACCAATATAAAATAAGCAAAAAAAAAAGTTAACATTTTAGGCGGCAAATGTCTTCTGTCATGCATGCCTAAACAATATCAGTGAAAAATGACAACTAGTTCAATTTAAGCTAGTAATAGAAAAAGTGCCATGTTTATCTCCAGCATTATGTTGTCAGCTCCACAAGACTCCCTCGTGGGCCTAAAATCCTCAACTTATTGGTGTATTGATTTTAGGCCATATCACCCAGTCCTACTGTCCATAAATTTGTTATCTTTTTGTTAATACATTATTTTTGTTCAGTGCAAGATGTCGAACATATCCATAAAAGTTTTAAACCTTTCTCTCTCTCTTTCTGTCCATTTCTCTCTTTGTCACTGTCTCTGTTACTCACACTCTGGTCAAGCAGAGGCAAAGTCTGCTGTCTGGTTCAGAAGAGACACCAGTTTGGATACGACTGGGAAGCTGTGGGTTATTGTCTTTAGTTTGGCCACATTTATCTAACCAATGCAATCTTTTCCAGAGGAGACCATCCATAGGATCATGAACCTGAAACTGGACATTGAAGGTGAGGGTTTTGCCTTGAGAGTTCTCATTTTATTGGACCCAACAACCGGTCAGCTCTGGGTTTTGGATTAGATGAAGGGGCAAATTCTTGCCTGCCAAAAGTGACAAAAATTGTAGCTCCCCCCTCATCAACTAGATGCTGTATCCAGAAAGGAGCAAGTTCCCATTGACTCCCATGTCAAAAATTCCAACCACATAGGAATAGACATGTTAACAGCCTGCTACATAAAACAACTTTAGGTTTATTAAGTCAAGTTTTCTGTCTTAACAAAAGGAGGGCAGTTAATTTTTTATGTTTTAGTTTTTTGGAACTTTTCTGTTTAGGTGTAATAAAAGCCAAAAATTATTAATATATAGGGTTGTGTCCATTTCATTGATATGTAGCAGATAAGCCATCCCCCAGCTAGCTCCAAGGAGGGCCTCAGCTTTGGCCTCCTGTTAGAAGTGTTACAACCTAGAAGGCAGAGAATAGCAGAGTCATTCACCCACCCCCCAGTCTGATTTCTAGCAGTGTTTGGTTATTGGACTTCTGTGCTTGGCATTGATTGTCCATAATGAACACCATATTCAAGCATAAAGGTGTCCATATGTGCTCTTGGCACCAGGATACCTTTGGCCGCATCTCAGTGATAGACTTATATGTCGTCTCATCTGATCTGTGGCTGCATGTCTTGGACACTCGGGTAAAGAGAGGGTCGAAGCTGTGAACTGACCACTACCTGGTGGTGGGGGAGGATGCCTGTCAGACTTGGCAGGCCCAAACATATTTTGAGGGTCTGCTAGGAACGTCTGGCAGAGTCTCGTGTCAGAAGAAGTTTCAATTCCCACCTCCGACAGAACTGGCTGACACGGCTCTGCAATATCGCGTTGGCAGACTGGGTGGTGGTCCCCCAATTTAAAAAGGGGGTGTCAGGGACTTGCCCAAATCAGCCAGAGACGCACTACTCATGAGACTCAAAAACCTCCATTTTATTTTGGAGCAGCTTCACAGGTAACAGAAACTTTAACCCAATCACAGCACAAGACCATCTCCAGAAAACAAAAGACATTTCAGATACACCAGGTTCAACTTAAATAGTGGCTGATCAGACCACTCTACATACAAGAGGGGAACAATTAACATACAATTAACACACACATCCTCACACACACACACACAAACTAACCAGTCTAATCAATTCAGGTAACTCAAATAACTAAATCATAATTACAAACTTCCTATCCCTAACAGAAAACATCTACATTAAATTAAACACAAGCATAAACATGAATCTCCCCTCCCTTGGGAGTTGGTAGATCCCAGGAGTGCCGATTAGGCTTCCTGAGGAGATGAGCTGCAGGTGTGAGACTCCATGGGAAACTCCAAGTCACTGGTAACTCAAAACAGAAACACAAAATTAACACATACATTCATAAACAGAAGACTGATTGTGTGCACATCAACCAGTCATCCTGGACAGAACACAGAAAACATCACCAGCAGACCATGTCCATGAGGTGACAGACACTGCTGTCACAGGGGGACAGCAGGATGTGTTCCAACGACAGGGGGATCACACTTCTGAGCCTCTCTGGTAAAGTCTATTCAGGGGTTCTGGAGAGAAGGGTCTGGCGGATTGTTGAACCTTGGATTCAGGAGGAGCAATGTGGTTTTCGTCCTGGCTGTGGAACACTGGACCAGCTCTATACCCTTATGGGGGTCCTGGAGGGTGTGTGGGAGTTTGCCCAACCAATCTACATGTGTTTTGTAGATTTGGAGAAAGCGTCCGACTGCGTCCCTCAGGGGGCCCCTAGGGGTGGTTCTTCAGGAGTGTGGAGTACCAGGCCCTTTGTTATGGGCTGTTAGGTCCCTGTTTGACCGGTGTCAGAGCTTTGTCCGCATTGCCGGCAGAAAGTCGGGCTCATTTCCGATGAGAGTCAGACTCAGCCAAGGCTGCTCTCTGTCACAGATTCTGTTCATAACTTTTATGGACAGGATTTGTAAGCAGAGGAGTGGCTCTCGCTTAGAAAAAGGGTGAGAAGGTCAGTCATCCGGAAGGGGCTTGGAGTAGACCCGCTGCTCCTCCACATCAAGAGGTGGCTCAGGCATCTAGTTTGGATGCCTCCTAGACACCTCACTGGTGAGGTTTTCTGGGCAAGTCCAACTGGGAGATTACTTAAAAGAAGACCCAGGACACGCTAGAGAGACTCTGTCTCACAGCTGGCCAGGGATTACTTTAGGTTTTCCTGGAGGAGCTGGCCCATACGGCGAGGGAAAGGGATGTCTGGGCCTCCCTGCTTAGGCCACAGCTCCTGCAACCCGACTCCGGATAAGTGGCTGAAGATGGATGGATGTACCGCACAATGCGTAATTGAGTTCCTACACACAAAATACGCTCAGATCTGGGCGTAAGTATGGTTGATAAATGAGGCTTCGGGAATCCAAAGAGAGGGCACTGCAATATTATCTCTGTGATGAAGAAAGCAACCTGCTCTGAACCCGGCAGTTCCTGTGGTGAACCCTCACTAGTTGTTGTGGGGCTTCTGGTGTAAATGGGTCTCAAAGATATAATTTCCTTATCATAATTCTAGATGTTTATTCTTTCACATTTTTTATTCAGTTAAAGATACCGGAAGAAGTGACTAAGCTGTGTTTTGTGCAGTGCAGGAGTGAGGTTCGGGGTGCGTATGTGCTATGGTTGGGTGTTATGATAAATTATTGACAGGTTAATACATTTGCGGGCCATTTCTTATGAGTGATATATTATTTTTATGCCTACTAGTTCCGGATGGGACATTAGACTTCCATATTAAATCAACGTCTCTTTTTGCAACACTTGTTTTCCACTGAAATATACATGCATACATCATTATAAAGTTTTGATTTCTGTGATTCCAATGATATTTGGCTATCAAGGATACAGCTTACTGTAGACGCAATAAACCATTTTGTCAAACCACTTGGAAATTTCTAATGTCAAAATCACCTTTCAAAGCCCCTGACAAATCAGAGCAAAGGGTAGATGAACTTTATTGTCCCCAAAGGGTAATTTGTCTTGTACCCAACAAGTTACACTTACAGATAAATTATGAACAGAATACAAAACAATAACAGTAGCTTAAAATAGATTAGGACATAAAGTTTCAATGCATCCTGGAATGGAGCTCTATGCCAATGAGCATGTATTTTATATGGGTGCCTATGGGTCTGAGTCACTCCACATGCCTTTAAGTCTAAAGATTTTCAATCAGGAAGGAACTAAGCTCCGCTGTTAGGGGTTGTGTAAATCAGACTCTAGATACCCAGATCAGATGTTGGAGCCAGAGGGGATATTTGATTCCTTTTCCATAGCCAAGTAAGGCCAGTGACAATATGACGCAGCTGAAAAGGAAACAGGCCATGTTAAAGACAGGCAAATCAGAGCTACTGCAGTATTTATGTGGAAGAGCTGATTTTCGCAGTGTGGAGTAGATAAAGGGTAGCATGTGTATTTGTTCCATACATTTTGCTAGGGAGAAGGCCCTAAGTCTGAGCATAACAAGCCATACTACTCTGATGTGAAGTTACCCAGGAGGGAGCAATGTAAACGACGGGGTCCAGCTAAACGTGTCTCTCTCTCCATCCCAGGCCAGGGTCCACGATACAGAAAGTGAGGAGGTTGATTGGTTTGGCTGAGTGTGAAGAAGGAATGTCTATCCTGTTATAAAGAGTTATGTATATTCAGTAGAAAAAAAGACAATGTCACTTTTGTATGGTTGAATTTAAACTGTGAATAAATGTCACCGTAGTGCGGTTTAGCAAAGGAACCTAAACCTTGACAGTTCTTGACAAACTTCAGCTCCATCCAAATGTGGATAAAGTGTGTGTGTGTGTGTGTGTGTGTGTGTGTGTGTGTGTGTGTGTGTGTGTGTGTGTGTGTGTGTGTGTGTGTGTGTGTGTGTGTGTGTGTGCGTGTGTTTGCTTTGTCTTTTCAAACCTCCAGTGAGTCATGGCGGATGGCTGCTTGTACTGAACCAGGATCTGTTGGAGGTTTCTTCCTGTTAAACTGGAGTTTTCCTCTTCACTGTCACTACATGCTTGCTTAGTATGAGGATTGCTGTAGTCTCTGATGCAGCAAGTCCTTGATGCACTCTGCTCAGTTTTCTTACATAGGAAACTTTTTAACTGATTGGCATAATGAACTGTACTCAACTGGAATGTTAACTCCGTGAAGTCCCTTGAGACGAGGAAGCTAAGGGGAGCCAGGCCTCTTTGAAAGGGTGACGAGCTCCTCTAGAAGCCCTCAATTTATACACCCAGGGTGAGTCAAAATAAGGGCCAAGTTTCTACCTATATTACATTATTCATATGAACTCTCAGCTTACCAGGCCTTTGTTTGGGCAAAGATGACCGAGAGCGGAAGAACACTGATTATTCATGCGCTCCAGGCAGCTGCATCCTAAGCACTACCACAGTGACATTCTCAAAGTGGCGCCACACAAAAAATATAGTTAACACACATTCATATTTGTTCGCTCATATTATCTGGTAATTTATGTCATTTATTCATGCCTGAATTGCTCTGATGCTGCGGAGCTCATCACCCGTGCTTCGGTGACTTCACCTCGCTGGAACAGCCGTGCAGCGTGCACTCCACTAGTTTTGCAGGCATTAATCCATTTGATCTGCTTAGTTCAGAAAAACTACTGTCTACATCCTACTTTTTCAACTGAGAAGTTATTTTTGGAGGATTGCGAGGAGATGCAGGAAGACCGGAGACAAACAGGATGGAAAAATTGTCTAATAAAATAACAGAAGAAAATAAAGTGCTAAAAAGGAAAATATAGATAGATTTATCCCCACTACACGTTTTTAACTTAATAAAGCAAAAATTTATAACGTAAGTCTATAATCTCAATGGACTTCCCGGAAGCCTCTGTGTAATTCATACCCTGGTGGTATGTAAAAAGTAGTGACACAAATACTTACCTCAGATCAAATAAAAATAAATACTTTACACTTTTTCAGTTGCCCCTCTGTGTGACTTATTTTATTTTGATCATGACATTCAAGCCAGCGCTTCAGTTCTATTTCGTCTAGTCTTAGCCCTTAAGCTAGCTGCTATTGGAAGGATGATCTCCGCATCAGCCAATCATGAAGAGCTAAAATGTACGCCCACCAATAGTGGGCCCCCTTGTGGTATATAACCGCAGTGACCCCACTGCTCACCTCACCTCCTTTTTCTCTTCATGCCAAGCTTGAGAGCTTTATTAAAGAGCAAATATTATCCCAAAAGAGCAAAATTATCCGAAGACGACTTACCAGCCATGTCCAGCGACGCCAGACCCTGCCCGACCTGCCAGACGGGCTCCATTTCCAGCGGCGACCTGCATGCTAAGTGTGAGGTCTGTCTCGGGGCTCACCACGCTGGCCTGGCCTTGACCCCGCAGGCCTTGTGCCCGTTCTGTGCCGCTCTGCCCGTGGCGGAGAAGATTCGCCGGGTCGAGTACTTCACTCCCGCCGCCGACGAAGAATTTCCGGTGGCTGACGCCTACCCGCTGGACAAGGCTTTGGTTTTCTTCGACGCCGGTCAGGAGCCGGCTGGCTTCAACCGGCTGGATGACGTCACCGACAGCGAAAACTACGATGAGGCGGCATCCCTCCTAGACATAACGGAGGTCGACGAGCTTCGCTCAGCGGGTCCTTCTGCCCCAGTGGCTTCTCGCTCCTCCCTGCCAGCAGTAAGAGCACTGCTCCAGGAGCTGCCCGCCATCATTTCTGCGGCAGCAGCCCGCAAGGGGCTAGCTGTGCCAGAACCGGCCCTGCCTGAAGCGGATGATTTGGCGGGAATTTTCGGGGCAACTCAGACACGCTGTCCAGACCCTATCTGGCCGCGCTTCCCCGCTGCTATGAGCTGCTGGTCTGCCGCCTTCTCCGAGCCTGCCAAGCTCAAGGCGCCAGTCTCCATGTATGCGCCCATCACCAAGGTCGAGGGGTTTTCCGACAAAGGCTGGCCGTCCGTTCCTCCGCTAGAGCCGGATTTGGCCTCGCTGTTCGGCGCCAAGAACCACCTCGCTGGCCCGCGAGCTGTTCCCGCTTCAAAACATGACCAGCTGCTGATGCGGCTCACCGACCGCGCACATCAGTGTGCCTTTCAGACCGGCGCTGCAGGCAATAACATCGCCCTTCTTGCCTTCGGCGTCTCCAAGATGATGGAGGAGCTGGAAGCTCCCGAGGAGTCGAAAGCCGTCATAACTAAGACTGCTGATGCTATCCTCAATCTGTGTGCTGCTGTGCTCACCGGTTCTACTCGCATCGCTGCCTGGCAGACCCTCATCCAGCAAGCGATCTGGCTGAAGGCCCTGCCCTCCATTCCGGAACATCTGCAAAGGGAGATGCTGGACGGCCCCATCACCACCGATGTTCTGTTTGGTCCCCATCTTAGGGGCGTCATTGAGAGGGCTCAGAAGACGGCCGAAGTATCAGCTACGGTGCGAGACCTGGTCCACCCTCGGTCAGCCTCGCACTCCGGCCGTTCAGCCAGAGGATGGGACGAACGGCGCGGAAGCTTCAGACGTCCAGCTGCACCGCCCGCTCCACGGAGCCGGCCTCCCGCTTCGGCTCCACATCAGCGGGACCAGCGAGATGGCGGACAACGGTTCCGGCGGGGCCAGCAGACGCCGTCTTGGCAGTCCCAGGTGCAGGAGCCTCGCCGAAAGCAGCCACGGAAGTGACTCTTTGGGGGGAATGTGTGTGTTACTGATTGTTCTGATGTTGTTGGTTTTGAAATAAAACCCAAAAAACGTCACTCAAAGAGCACAATCCTACAGTCCTCCGCAGAATCCTCTGCCGAGTTTTCACACATGTTCCCCACACCAAGCACTGCTGCACGCACACATGTTCCTGCAGGTAGTCATAATACACGGCCAGCCGTAAGGGTGCGCTCCATTTGCGCTCCGGCCCCAGCATCCGGCCAGGCCCAACTCTTCCCGCTCTCCCCACGCCGTTGGGTGGGGCGGGATGTCATGTCGCTGTCTCGACCACGCGCGGCGGCACAGTGCGCGGCTCCATCCGCTAGCACTCTGTCGCCCCGTGCACAGGCCCGGCTCCCACTCGTCCTTCACTCTCGGTCTCCACGCTCCGCTTTGTGGACCAGCCTGTTCCAGCTGTTTCGCACTCGCCCTTTCGAGCGCAGCCCTCCATGGGTCGCCCCCAGTTCTCTGGTACGGGCGACGGCGGTAAGGGCGCATGCACAACCCTCAGACGTTGTTCACGTGACCGCGTCCACTGTCGGAACGCGCGCACGAGTGGCGCCGCCTTTGCATCATGAGCAAATGGATTTCGGACACCATTCATTGCGGTCACACACTTCATTTTCAGGCCACTCCACCTCCCTTCAACGGGATCGTGGAGACGACGTTCACATCGCAAGTACAGTCTCAGGCGCTAGAGCTGGAGCTGCGGGAACTTCTGTCCAAAGACGCTATTTCCCGAGTCCCTCACGGACAAGAACTCTCGGGTTTCTACTCCCGCTACTTCGTAGTACCGAAGAAGTCGGGAGGAATGAGGCCGATTCTCGACCTGTCCCTGTTCAACTGCTCCATAGCAGTAATGCATTTCCGCATGTTAACGATGAGACAAGTCCTGGAATATGTGCGCCCCGGGGATTGGTTCACGTCAATCGACCTGAAAGACGAACTTCCACATACCAGTAGTTCCAAACCACCGGAAGTTTCTGCGTTTTTCGTTCAAGGGAGTTCAATATCAGTTCAATCGCATCCCTTTCGGCTACTCTCTAGCCCCGCGCACCTTCTCCAAATGTCTGGAGATCGCGCTGCAGCCACTGCGCACGGAGGGAATGAGGGTCTTATTTTACCTGGACGATCTTCTCCTGTGCGCTCGGTCCAAGGACGAGGCGTCACAGCAAACCAGGAGGTTGACAGGGCATCTGTCAACCCTAGGGTTTTCTATAAACTGGGAAAAGAGCTCCATCCTTCCATCCCAGTCGATTGTGTATCTCGGGGTGGAGTTGGACGCCTCCCTAATGAGAGCACGTTTGTCGCCTGCAAGAGCGACAGATCTCTCCACGGTGATCTCCCGTGTTCAACCCCGCAAGATCGTGAGAGCCCGGTTAGTCATGAAACTCCTGGGCATGATGTCCGCAGCCCATTCAGTGGTGCCGCTAGGTTTGCTGCGCACGAGGCGCTTGCAACGCTGGTTCGTCCGCCTCCGGGTACACCCGATACGTCAGAAGAGACGTATGTTGAGGATTCCCCCTTTAGTGGGCGGGGACCTCGCTCACTGGGGGTACCCCTGCATCGGGTTCCCATCGGACGTCCTGCGTCACACGTATCTGTGTTTACGGATGCGTCACTGTCGGGGTGGGGGGGCACTTGCTTGTCCCATACGGTGGCAGATCGCTGGCTCCCCCACACGCACGAGCACATAAATGTGTTGGAGCTTATGACAGTGAGGAATGTGATCAGACACTTCGCTGCCCTTCTCGAGGGCCGTCATGTCGAAGTTCACACAGACAACCGGGTAGCGGCAGCCTACATAAATCGCCACGGGGGAGTTCGATCCCTCCCACTGTTGCATGTCGCCACAGATTTACTGTGTTGGACACATGTCCACCTGCTGTCCATCAGAGCCATCTACATTCCGGGGGTACTGAATGTAGCGGCAGACATCCTGTCGAGAGGGGGACCCCGCGACTCCGACTGGCGTCTACATCCTGCACTGATATCACAGATCTGGATCAGGTTCGGGGAACCGTCTGTGGATTTGTTCGCGGCTCGCGAAAACGCTCAGTGTCGCCTGTGGTTTTCCCTGAGTCCCCGGGACGGACCCTCGCTCGGGGCGGACGCCTTCTCACACCAGCCCTGGCCTCGAACGCTCCTTTATGCGTTTCCACCAGTCCCTCTGATTCCCCGTCTCCTGGACCGAATTCAGTCGAAACAGCTCTCGGTGATTCTGGTGGCTCCCAGACGCGTGTCCGCGTCATGGTTTCCGGACCTGCAAGTGCTAGTGTCCAGCTCCCCGTGGAGGCTCCCGTGGAGGGCGGACGCCCTTCTCCAGGCGGATGGGATAATAGGACATCCTCCGGAAATAGGCCAGCGGCTGTGGGTCTGGCCGCTGAGCGGTCACGCTTAGAGGCTTCTGGGCTGCCGCATGATGTGGTCGCCAAAATTCAGAGTGCGCGGGCGCCCTCTACCATTGCGTCTTACGCTGCTAAATGGGCAGCTTTCCAGAACTGGTGCGCAGAACGGAATGTTCAAGCGCTCTCCTGCCAGCTGGCGGATGTCCTATCGTTTTTGCAGATACTGATGGACAGGGGCCTCGCATTCAGCACTGTTAAGACATATGCTGCAGCTATCTCATCATGTCATCAGGGTTTTGGAGATAGATCTGTTTTCTATCATCCCCTCACAAAACGTTTTCTAAAAGGTGTCAGGAGGAACAGACCTGTGTCCCGCCCGCTTTTTCCCCAATGGGATCTAAAGGTGGTTCTGCGTGGTTTATCTGAAGCTCCATTTGAACCCTTGGACCAGGTCTCACTCAAGTTCCTGTCGCTTAAAACTGCATTGCTGCTGGCGCTAGCATCAGTTAAGAGAGTGAGTGACCTAACCGCCCTCTCAGTTGCTCCCGCATGCCTCAGGATCCGGGAGGATGGCGGGTCTGCTGTTTTATGCCCCAACCCAGCCTTTGTGCCCAAAAGCATTAATGCTTCCTTCAAATCCAGGTCAATTTCATTGGCTGGACTTTTTCCTCCTCCCCATAATTCTGAGGAGGAGGCGGCTTCTCACCTTCTCTGCCCGGTGCGCGCGCTTGCACGATATGTGTCACGCACTTCAGGGATTCGTCGCTCACAAAACCTGTTTGTGCACTACAGGGAGTCTTCCCTTGGTCAGGCGCTGTCGGCCCAGCGCCTTTCACACTGGCTGTGTGACGCAATGTCCCTCGCTTACACATCATCAGGGCAGGATCCCCCTGAGGCACTCAGGGCTCACTCGGCCAGAGGGATTTCCTCTTCTATGGCGCTCCTCAGTGGTGTGTCAATGGAAGACATTTGTCAGGCTGCTTCATGGGCTTCACCCTGTTCCTTTACTCGTTATTATTTACGAGATGTGTCTTCAGGTTCCATCACTCGTTCAGTGCTTGGACCCCAGCAGGCTAAATGAATGCTTATGGCACCTCATTGGCCTTGCTGAGATGGATTTCATCCTCTTGTGGATGATGTTTTTTAGTGGGGGCCCCTCTTTTATCGTGGCTGCCTCAGTCTTTAAGCCTTGTCTGAGGCTGAACGTCCCCCACTAGAGGAGATTTGATTGGGTGTGTCCATTGGTTGTGTTAACCAGTGTGGCGTAAACCCATCCAGCTGCGCTTTATTCCAATAGCAGCTAGCTTAAGGGCTAAGACTAGACGAAATAGAACCTTGGTTACGTATTGTAACCCCAGATTCTATGAGTCTAGTTGCAGCCCTTAAGCCACTGGCCCCACTGGTTATAATGGGAATAAGAGCCATTGGAGGTGAGCAGTGGGGTCACTGCGGTTATATACCACAAGGGTGCCCACTATTGGTGGGCGTACATTTTAGCTCTTCATGATTGGCTGATGCGGAGATCATCCTTCCAATAGCAGCTAGCTTAAGGGCTGCGACTAGACTCATAGAATCTGGGGTTACAATACGTAACCAACGTTCTGGCAATCAATAAATACCTGGGTCGCCATAAAAAAAAGCCCTGCTTGTCTTTCTCCATAACACTTTTGACGCTTAGCCTGGTGGGTGACCAAGCAAAGCCTGGTGGGCCGCCAGGCTTATAAAGCACTGGGGGAAAGCTAGAAAATGTGCAGCAACCTGGTCCCTCATGGAGGGAATGTTATTGAAGAGGTGCATGATGGGATAACAGCGGCACTGACCCTTGCACAAATTTCTACATTTTATGCTGAGGAAAACCGGAACTGCGCTGCTCTGGGTGGCTGCATGTTGGAGTAGCTCTGTTGACTATATGTAAGTTTTGCCTTTTCTTGGACATTTTTTCTTTTGGTTTCTCAGGAGGAACTGTGTTTTTTTGGACATTTTAATTTTCTGTTTCTGGTGCTGTGAAGCTTGGAGGTTTTTTACTGATATTTTTTCACTTTTTGAGCATTTATTATGATGTGTAACCATAGCAACAAACTGGTTTACAATCAGGAGCAGCTGATTAACATTGGGAAGGCTGAAATAATACCTCAACTGAAGCCACAAATCCCAAATGAGCTAAAATGCAAGAAGCTTGGATGCAGAGCACGAGCAAAACGGAGACAGAGAAAGAGGAAATTCAAACCATCTCTTCCATCGATCATAATGGGCAATGTGAGATCACTGGCCAAGAAGATGGATGAACTCCAAGCCCTTTCAAGGACTCAGCCAGAGTATCGTCAGTGTAGTGTTATGTGTTTCAGTGAAACGTGGCTGCAGGACCATATCCCCGACTCCAGCGTCTCTCTGCCAGGATTCCTGACTACGAGCAGACAGAGATCTGAAAAGGAGCGGGAAAAGAAAAGGAGGTGGAGTGGCAGTGCTTGTCAACAAGAGATGGTGCCATCCAGGTCATGTTTCATTGAAATGTCGTCTCTGCAGCCCAGATGTTGAACTCTTGGCAGTAAGTTGTCACCCATATTATTTGCCAAGAGAGTTCACCAGTGTTGTCTTGGCAACAGTTTATATTCCACCTTCAGCCATTGCTGAAAATGCATGTGAGTCCATCAGTTCCGTTGTCGCTAAGCTACAAACCCAGCACCCCAATGCATTTGTGGCTATATCTGGTGATTTTAGTCATGCCTCGCTCTCTGCTACACTTCCAACATTTCAAGTTTGTCAGCTGCTCCACCAGAGAAAACAAGACACTTGTCGTGATTTGGCGCTATATAAATAAACTTGAATTGAATTAGATTTGTGTTATGCAAATGTAAAGAATGCATACATGTCCAAAACAAGACCTCCTCTGGGACAATCAGATCACAATATTGTTCTTCTCTGCTCAAAATACAAACCACTTGTTCAGAGGCAACCTGTGACAAGAAGAACTGTGAGAAAATGATCACAGGATGCTGAAGAAGCCCTGCAGAGTTGTTTTGAGACCACAGATTGGATGACTCTCTGCCAAGGATATGAAGAGGACATCAATGCCATGACTGGATGTGTCACTGACTATACAAACTTCTGTGTGGACAACATCATACCCACCAGAACAGTGAGATGCTTTGCTAATAACAACCCCTGGATCACCAGTGAACTGAAAAATCTGCTAAATTTGAAAAAAAAAGAGCCTTCAAGGAGGGAGACAGGGAATTATTGAGGAGTATACAGAAGCAACTGAAGATCAAGATCAGAGACAGCAAGGAGGCATACAGGAAGAAGCTGGAGAACAAACTACAGAGAAACAATATCAGAGATGTCTGGTCAGGGATGAAGAAGATCACAGGCTTCAAGCAGAGGAAGGATTGCACAGATGGCAGCCTGGACACAGCCAATGAACTGAACAAGTTCTTCAATAGGTTCAGATCAGTAACAAACCCAGCATCCTCCTCGCCTGTCCCTAGCCAATCAGACATCCCATCCTCCTCTGATCCAACATTTTTCTGTCACACGCCAGCTCTTTTGTCCTCTAACGCAGTCATGGACTCTTCTGGTTCTAAAAATCTGTCTTCAATCAAGTCAGGAGATGCTGCTGCCCCAGTTACCTCCTCCTCCCACCTATCTGTCTCTAGAAGTCAGGTGAAGAGGCAGCTGGAGAGGCTGAACAGGAACAAGGCTGCAGTTCCAGATGGTGTCAGCCCCAGAGTACTGAAGGCCTGTGCAGAGCAGCTCTGTGAGATTCTGCAGCACCTCTTCAACTTCAGCCTGGCCCAGGAGAAGGTTCCAGTCCTGTGGAAGACATCCTGCCTTGTTCCAGTTCCAAAGAAAACTCGCCCATCAGTCAATGACGACTACAGACCGGTTGCCCTGACATCCCATATCATGAAGGTCCTGGAGAGACTCCTGTTGGTCCACCTGAATAAGCAAACTAGAACATATCAGGACCAGCTGCAGTTTGCTTATCGTCTTGGAGTTGAAGATGCCATCATCCAGCTGCTTCAACAAATCCACCGTCATCTGGACAAAGCAGGCAGCACTGTCAGGGTCATGTTCTTTGTTTTCTCCAGTGCATTTAACACAATCCAGCCTGATGTACTTTGCCAGAAACTCCAGAAGACACAGGTGGGGGCCTCAACTATCGCCTGGATTAAAGACTACCTGACAACCAGACCACAGTTTGTGAGGCTGAAGAACTGCACATCAAACCAGGTGATCAGCAACATTGGAGCACCACAGGGGACTGTACTCTCACCATTCCTTTTCACCCTGTACACCTCAGACTTCCAGTACAAATCAGAGACCTGTCATCTACAGAAATACTCAGATGACTCTGCAGTTGTCGGGTGTATCAGAGATGGACAGGAAGCTGAGTACAGAGAGCTGGTGGAGCGCTTTGTGGCATGTTGCGGTAACAATCATCTGACCTTGAACGTGAACAAAACAAAGGAGATGATTTTAGACTTCAGAAGAAACAGGGTGGAGTCAAACACTGTTTCAGTTCAATTCAAGTTTATTTATATAGCGCCAAATCACGACAAGAGTCGTCTCAAGGCACTTCACATAATAAACATTCCAATTCACAGTTCATTAAGCCAATCAGAAATAATGTTTCCTATATAAGGAACCCAGCAAATTGCATCAAGTCACTGACTAGTGTCAGTGACTATACAGCAATCCTCATACTAAGCAAGCATGCAGCGACAGTGGAGAGGAAAACTCCCTTTTAACAGGAAGAAACCTCCAGAGAATCCTGGCTCAGTATAAGCAGCCATCCTCCACGACTCACTGGGGATCGAGAAGACAGAGCAGGCACACACACACACACACACTGTCACGATGCGGTGGTGTGGACCCAAAATGCAGTACCCAGGATGACACGGAGGCAGGGATGAAGATTTTAAATAAAAAGTCTTTATTTTGTGGGTGAGCCAAAAACCAAGGTAATCCAAACTGGGAGTCAAAATCCAAAAAGCCAAAAATCCCATAGGTCAAAGAGCAGATTATTATCTGGGAATCAAGAAACTCTGGTTAAACACAGAGGGACTAAACTGACAGAATCAACAAACATTAATGGACCGACAAGAACACAGAGACAGACAGGGCTTAAATACACTGGGAGGAGCAATCAGGGAAAATGGCAGCAGGTGTGTGAAGTGAGAGCTGGAGGGAAGACAGGTGAACCTAATAATCAAAATGGGAAACAGAAACAGAGGGCCAAATAACCCTAAGAAACTAAAACACCAAAACTAAACCTAAAGGCTGCGGGAAGGACTAACACACACACACACACACACCAATGTACTTATATATAAACAGGAAAGGGGAATGGACAAGCACACACACACACACACACACAAACACTGAGCAGGAGACTGAATCTCACACACACGTTGAGCTGGGGACAAAGAAGCTGGGGACTACAAGGACACAGAATGTAAATGAGACCTGGAGGACCTGGGGATGAATGAGATGACACAAGACCTGGGAGGAATAGACTTAAAGGACTACAAACATAAGACACTAAACTGACACGCAGAAAAGGACACATGAGGGCGCCAAAGAGCTACAACATAAGACACATAACAGGGATGCAGACAAGGACACATGAGGGCACTAAGAGAGCACAAGGGGAGAACCTGGAGTGGAGCACAAGAGGAGCTGGGGAACAAAGGGACACAAGAGGGAATCTAGAGAGGGATGGAGGACACCAGGAGGCACATAAAGGAGGGGGCAGATGCAGACCATGACAGTACCCCCCCCCCCCCCCCCTCTAAGGGCGGATACCAGATGACCACAAGACAGACAAACACCACAAGCAAAAGACAAGGCAAAAACAAGACACGAAACAACCAGAGGGAGGGAGAGGAGGGAGCAAACAAAACACAACCCAAAAAGGGGCAGGCGAGGAGGGAACAGGAGACCCTGGGAGGCCGGCGACGGGGAAACTGGAGGCGGGACGAGGGAAGCCTAGGGGGCCGGCGACGGGGAATCAGGAGGCGGGACGAGGGAAGCCTAGGGGGCCGGCGACAGGGAATCAGGAGGCGGGACCAAAGATGCCCAGGGGGCCGGTGATGGGGAACAGGGGTCTTAGAGGAGGATGACGAGGAAGGAACTCCGGAGCCCGGGGAGACTGGAAGGCTTGAAACTGAGAGACTTGGGGAGACTGGAAGGCTTGAAACTGAGAGACTTGTGGAGATTGGAAGGCCAGAGACGGGGGAACTTGTGGTGACTGGTAGGCCAGAGACGGGGGAACTTGTGACTGGAAGGCCAGAGACGGGGGAACTTGTGGTGACTGGAAGGCCAGAGATGGGGGGAACTTGTGGTGACTGGAAGGCCAGAGACGGGGGAACTTGTGGTGACTGGAAGGCCAGAGATGGGGGAACTTGTGGTGACTGGAAGGCCAGAGACGGGGGAACTTGTGGTGACTGGAAGGCCAGAGACTGGGGAACTTGTGGTGACTGGAAGGCCAGAGACTGGGGAACTTGTGGTGACTGGAAGGCCAGAGACTGGGGAACTTGTGGTGACTGGAACTCTTGAGGCTTCTGGGAACGGAGCGACGTCGACTTCAGAGCCGGGCGAGTCTGCTTCAGAGCCGGAGGGGGCGACGTCGGCTTCAGAGCCGGGCGAGTCTGCTTTAGAGCCGGAGGGGGCGACGTCGGCTTCAGAGCCGGGCGCGTCTGCTTCAGAGCCGGAGGGGGCGACATCGGCTTCAGAGCCGGGGGCGTCTGCTTCAGAGCCGGAGGGGGCGACGTCTGCTTCAGAGCCGGAGGGGGCGCCGTCTGCTTCAGAGCCGGAGGAGGCGACGTCTGCTTCGGGGCCCGGGGACGTGGGAGCGCCGTCTGCTTCAGAGCCGGAGGGAGCTACGTCTGCTTCGGGGCCCGGGGATGTGGGAGCGCCGTCTGCTTCAGAGCCGGAGGGAGCGACGTCTGCTTCGGGGCCCGGGGACGTGGGAGCGTTTGCTTCGGGGCCCGGGGACGTGGGAGCGTCTGCTTCGGGGCCCGGGGACGTGGGAGCGTCTGCTTCGGGGCCCGGGGACGTGGGAGCGTCTGCTTCGGGGCTCGAGCCGGGTACGTCTGCTTCGGGGCTTGAGCCGGGTACGTCTGCTTCGGGGCTCGAGCCGGGTACGTCTGCTTCGGGGCTCGAGCCGGGTACGTCTGCTTCGGGGCTCGAGCCGGGTACGTCTGCTTCGGGGCTCGAGCCGGGTACGTCTGCTTCGGGGCTCGAGCCGGGTGGCGTCCGCTTCTGTACCACCGCTGAGGCGAGGTGCGATGCGTCCACCTGGACCACCGCTGAGGCGAGGTGCGATGCGTCCACCTGGACCACCGCTGAGGCGAGGTGCGATGCGTCCCCTTGGAGCACCGCTGAGGCGAGGTGCGATGCGTCCCCTTGGACCACCGCTGAGGCGAGGTGCGATGCGTCCCCTTGGACCACCGCTGAGGCGAGGTGCGATGCGTCCCCTTGGACCACCGCTGAGGCGAGGTGCGATGCGTCCCCTTGGACCACCGCTGAGGCGAGGTGCGATGCGTCCCCTTGGACCACCGCTGAGGCGAGGTGCGATGCGTCCCCTTGGACCACCGCTGAGGCGAGGTGCGATGCGTCCCCTTGGATCACCGCTGAGGCGAGGTGTGACTCAGACGCAGGTCTCCGAGTAGGGGCCTCTGAGATAGGCGGCACCACTCTGGCCTCAGGAGAGTGCTGGTGATGGCGTTGTCGTCTACGATGAGCACGACTCCTAGGAGGTGCGGGGGTGACTTCAACAGGTGCGGAGGAAGTGATACAGCCCACCGGAGATGAAGTGGTGGCGCTGTCAGAACCTGGTGAGGGTGTGGTGGTGTACTCCATCTGAGAAACTGAGGTGGCATCAACATGCATAGGAGAGATTGAAATGAATACGGTTCTGATGGTCTGAGATGGGGAGTTGATGCAGTCCGGATCAGGTGAGGGTGTGGCGGTGTGACACATCGGAGAGGAAGTGGTGGCCCTGTCAGGACCTGGTGAGGGTGTGGCGGTGTGACCCATCTGAGATGCTGAGGTGGCATCAGCGACTGGTGGAAGAGGATCTCGGCCAAAAGTGCGGAGGAGCAATGCAGCAAAGTCCCAAAAAGACACAGCCTTAAGATCCTCTATGTCGAAACGGTCAGCAACCCACCGCATGGCTTTACCCCTCAACCAGAGCACCATATACGAAACCTTGTTGAACTCTGAAGATTCCAAGTCCAAACAACGGACACAGTCCCGAATGAAACCCATACAAAGGTCTGGATCACCGTCATAATAGAACATCTCCTGTGTACCTGGAGTTCCTGCTGGGTCCTGTTCTGGTCGGTCCATTCTGTCACGATGCGGTGGTGTGGACCCAAAATGCAGTACCCAGGATGACACGGAGGCAGGGATGAAGATTTTAAATAAAAAGTCTTTATTTTGTGGGTTAGCCAAAAACCAAGGTAATCCAAACTGGGAGTCAAAATCCAAAAAGCCAAAAATCCCATAGGTCAAAGAGCAGATTATTATCTGGGAATCAAGAAACTCTGGTTAAACACAGAGGGACTAAACTGACAGAATCAACAAACATTAATGGACCGACAAGAACACAGAGACAGACAGGGCTTAAATACACTGGGAGGAGCAATCAGGGGAAATGGCAGCAGGTGTGTGAAGTGAGAGCTGGAGGGAAGACAGGTGAACCTAATAATCAAAATGGGAAACAGAAACAGAGGGCCAAATAACCCTAAGAAACTAAGACACCAAAACTAAACCTAAAGGCTGCAGGAAGGACTAACACACACACACACACACACACCAATGTACTTATATATAAACAGGAAAGGGGAATGGACAAGCACACACACACACACACACACACACAAACACTGAGCAGGAGACTGAATCTCACACACACGTTGAGCTGGGGACAAAGAAGCTGGGGACTACAAGGACACAGAATGTAAATGAGACCTGGAGGACCTGGGGATGAATGAGATGACACAAGACCTGGGAGGAATAGACTTAAAGGACTACAAACATAAGACACTAAACTGACACGCAGAAAAGGACACATGAGGGCGCCAAAGAGCTACAACATAAGACACATAACAGGGATGCAGACAAGGACACATGAGGGCACTAAGAGAGCACAAGGGGAGAACCTGGAGTGGAGCACAAGAGGAGCTGGGGAACAAAGGGACACAAGAGGGAATCTAGAGAGGGATGGAGGACACCAGGAGGCACATAAAGGAGGGGGCAGATGCAGACCATGACAGTACCCCCCCCCCCCCTCTAAGGGCGGATACCAGACGACCACAAGACAGACAAACACCACAAGCAAAAGACAAGGCAAAAACAAGACACGAAACAACCAGAGGGAGGGAGAGGAGGGAGCAAACAAAACACAACCCAAAAAGGGGCAGGCGAGGAGGGAACAGGAGACCCTGGGAGGCCGGCGACGGGGAAACTGGAGGCGGGACGAGGGAAGCCTAGGGGGCCGGCGACGGGGAATCAGGAGGCGGGACGAGGGAAGCCTAGGGGGCCGGCGACAGGGAATCAGGAGGCGGGACCAAAGATGCCCAGGGGGCCGGTGACGGGGAACAGGGGTCTTAGAGGAGGATGACGAGGAAGGAACTCCGGAGCCCGGGGAGACTGGAAGGCTTGAAACTGAGAGACTTGGGGAGACTGGAAGGCTTGAAACTGAGAGACTTGTGGAGATTGGAAGGCCAGAGACGGGGGAACTTGTGGTGACTGGTAGGCCAGAGACGGGGGAACTTGTGACTGGAAGGCCAGAGACGGGGGAACTTGTGGTGACTGGAAGGCCAGAGACGGGGGGAACTTGTGGTGACTGGAAGGCCAGAGACGGGGGAACTTGTGGTGACTGGAAGGCCAGAGATGGGGGAACTTGTGGTGACTAAAAGGCCAGAGACGGGGGAACTTATGGTGACTGGAAGGCCAGAGACTGGGGAACTTGTGGTGACTGGAAGGCCAGAGACTGGGGAACTTGTGGTGACTGGAAGGCCAGAGACTGGGGAACTTGTGGTGACTGGAACTCTTGAGGCTTCTGGGAACGGAGCGACGTCGACTTCAGAGCCGGGCGAGTCTGCTTCAGAGCCGGAGGGGGCGACGTCGGCTTCAGAGCCGGGCGAGTCTGCTTTAGAGCCGGAGGGGGCGACGTCGGCTTCAGAGCCGGGCGCGTCTGCTTCAGAGCCGGAGGGGGTGACATCGGCTTCAGAGCCGGGCGCGTCTGCTTCAGAGCCGGAGGGGGCGACGTCTGCTTCAGAGCCGGAGGGGGCGCCGTCTGCTTCAGAGCCGGAGGAGGCGACGTCTGCTTCGGGGCCCGGGGACGTGGGAGCGCCGTCTGCTTCAGAGCCGGAGGGAGCGACGTCTGCTTCGGGGCCCGGGGATGTGGGAGCGCCGTCTGCTTCAGAGCCGGAGGGAGCGGCGTCTGCTTCGGGGCCCGGGGACGTGGGAGCGTTTGCTTCGGGGCCCGGGGACGTGGGAGCGTCTGCTTCGGGGCCCGGGGACGTGGGAGCGTCTGCTTCGGGGCCCGGGGACGTGGGAGCGTCTGCTTCGGGGCTCGAGCCGGGTACGTCTGCTTCGGGGCTCGAGCCGGGTACGTCTGCTTCGGAGCTCGAGCCGGGTACGTCTGCTTCGGGGCTCGAGCCGGGTACGTCTGCTTCGGGGCTCGAGCCGGGTACGTCTGCTTCGGGGCTCGAGCCGGGTACGTCTGCTTCGGGGCTCGAGCCGGGTACGTCTGCTTCGGGGCTCGAGCCGGGTACGTCTGCTTCGGGGCTCGAGCCGGGTGGCGTCCGCTTCTGTACCACCGCTGAAGCGAGGTGCGATGCGTCCACCTGGACCACCGCTGAGGCGAGGTGCGATGCGTCCACCTGGACCACCGCTGAGGCGAGGTGCGATGCGTCCACCTGGACCACCGCTGAGGCGAGGTGCGATGCGTCCCCTTGGAGCACCGCTGAGGCGAGGTGCGATGCGTCCCCTTGGACCACCGCTGAGGCGAGGTGCGATGCGTCCCCTTGGACCACCGCTGAGGCGAGGTGCGATGCGTCCCCTTGGACCACCGCTGAGGCGAGGTGCGATGCGTCCCCTTGGACCACCGCTGAGGCGAGGTGCGATGCGTCCCCTTGGACCACCGCTGAGGCGAGGTGCGATGCGTCCCCTTGGACCACCGCTGAGGCGAGGTGCGATGCGTCCCCTTGGATCACCGCTGAGGCGAGGTGTGACTCAGACGCAGGTCTCCGAGTAGCGGCCTCTGAGATAGGCGGCACCACTCTGGCCTCAGGAGAGTGCTGGTGATGGCGTTGTCGTCTACGATGAGCACGACTCCTAGGAGGTGCGGGGGTGACTTCAACAGGTGCGGAGGAAGTGATACAGCCCACCGGAGATGAAGTGGTGGCGCTGTCAGAACCTGGTGAGGGTGTGGTGGTGTACTCCATCTGAGAAACTGAGGTGGCATCAACATGCATAGGAGAGATTGAAATGAATACGGTTCTGATGGTCTGAGATGGGGAGTTGATGCAGTCCGGATCAGGTGAGGGTGTGGCGGTGTGACACATCGGAGAGGAAGTGGTGGCCCTGTCAGGACCTGGTGAGGGTGTGGCGGTGTGACCCATCTGAGATGCTGAGGTGGCATCAGCGACTGGTGGAAGAGGATCTCGGCCAAAAGTGCGGAGGAGCAATGCAGCAAAGTCCCAAAAAGACACAGCCTTAAGATCCTCTATGTCGAAACGGTCAGCAACCCACCGCATGGCTTTACCCCTCAACCAGAGCACCATATACGAAACCTTGTTGAACTCTGAAGATTCCAAGTCCAAACAACGGGCACAGTCCCGAATGAAACCCATACAAAGGTCTGGATCACCGTCATAATAGAACATCTCCTGTGTACCTGGAGTTCCTGCTGGGTCCTGTTCTGGTCGGTCCATTCTGTCACGATGCGGTGGTGTGGACCCAAAATGCAGTACCCAGGATGACACGGAGGCAGGGATGAAGATTTTAAATAAAAAGTCTTTATTTTGTGGGTTAGCCAAAAACCAAGGTAATCCAAACTGGGAGTCAAAATCCAAAAAGCCAAAAATCCCATAGGTCAAAGAGCAGATTATTATCTGGGAATCAAGAAACTCTGGTTAAACACAGAGGGACTAAACTGACAGAATCAACAAACATTAATGGACCGACAAGAACACAGAGACAGACAGGGCTTAAATACACTGGGAGGAGCAATCAGGGGAAATGGCAGCAGGTGTGTGAAGTGAGAGCTGGAGGGAAGACAGGTGAACCTAATAATCAAAATGGGAAACAGAAACAGAGGGCCAAATAACCCTAAGAAACTAAGACACCAAAACTAAACCTAAAGGCTGCAGGAAGGACTAACACACACACACACACACACACACACCAATGTACTTATATATAAACAGGAAAGGGGAATGGACAAGCACACACACACACACACACACACACACACAAACACTGAGCAGGAGACTGAATCTCACACACACGTTGAGCTGGGGACAAAGAAGCTGGGGACTACAAGGACACAGAATGTAAATGAGACCTGGAGGACCTGGGGATGAATGAGATGACACAAGACCTGGGAGGAATAGACTTAAAGGACTACAAACATAAGACACTAAACTGACACGCAGAAAAGGACACATGAGGGCGCCAAAGAGCTACAACATAAGACACATAACAGGGATGCAGACAAGGACACATGAGGGCACTAAGAGAGCACAAGGGGAGAACCTGGAGTGGAGCACAAGAGGAGCTGGGGAACAAAGGGACACAAGAGGGAATCTAGAGAGGGATGGAGGACACCAGGAGGCACATAAAGGAGGGGGCAGATGCAGACCATGACAGTACCCCCCCCCCCTCTAAGGGCGGATACCAGACGACCACAAGACAGACAAACACCACAAGCAAAAGACAAGGCAAAAACAAGACACGAAACAACCAGAGGGAGGGAGAGGAGGGAGCAAACAAAACACAACCCAAAAAGGGGCAGGCGAGGAGGGAACAGGAGACCCTGGGAGGCCGGCGACGGGGAAACTGGAGGCGGGACGAGGGAAGCCTAGGGGGCCGGCGACGGGGAATCAGGAGGCGGGACGAGGGAAGCCTAGGGGGCCGGCGACAGGGAATCAGGAGGCGGGACCAAAGATGCCCAGGGGGCCGGTGATGGGGAACAGGGGTCTTAGAGGAGGATGACGAGGAAGGAACTCCGGAGCCCGGGGAGACTGGAAGGCTTGAAACTGAGAGACTTGGGGAGACTGGAAGGCTTGAAACTGAGAGACTTGTGGAGATTGGAAGGCCAGAGACGGGGGAACTTGTGGTGACTGGTAGGCCAGAGACGGGGGAACTTGTGACTGGAAGGCCAGAGACGGGGGAACTTGTGGTGACTGGAAGGCCAGAGACGGGGGGAACTTGTGGTGACTGGAAGGCCAGAGACGGGGGAACTTGTGGTGACTGGAAGGCCAGAGATGGGGGAACTTGTGGTGACTGGAAGGCCAGAGACGGGGGAACTTGTGGTGACTGGAAGGCCAGAGACTGGGGAACTTGTGGTGACTGGAAGGCCAGAGACTGGGGAACTTGTGGTGACTGGAAGGCCAGAGACTGGGGAACTTGTGGTGACTGGAACTCTTGAGGCTTCTGGGAACGGAGCGACGTCGACTTCAGAGCCGGGCGAGTCTGCTTCAGAGCCGGAGGGGGCGACGTCGGCTTCAGAGCCGGGCGAGTCTGCTTTAGAGCCGGAGGGGGCGACGTCGGCTTCAGAGCCGGGCGCGTCTGCTTCAGAGCCGGAGGGGGTGACATCGGCTTCAGAGCCGGGCGCGTCTGCTTCAGAGCCGGAGGGGGCGACGTCTGCTTCAGAGCCGGAGGGGGCGCCGTCTGCTTCAGAGCCGGAGGAGGCGACGTCTGCTTCGGGGCCCGGGGACGTGGGAGCGCCGTCTGCTTCAGAGCCGGAGGGAGCGACGTCTGCTTCGGGGCCCGGGGATGTGGGAGCGCCGTCTGCTTCAGAGCCGGAGGGAGCGACGTCTGCTTCGGGGCCCGGGGACGTGGGAGCGTTTGCTTCGGGGCCCGGGGACGTGGGAGCGTCTGCTTCGGGGCCCGGGGACGTGGGAGCGTCTGCTTCGGGGCCCGGGGACGTGGGAGCGTCTGCTTCGGGGCTCGAGCCGGGTACGTCTGCTTCGGGGCTCGAGCCGGGTACGTCTGCTTCGGAGCTCGAGCCGGGTACGTCTGCTTCGGGGCTCGAGCCGGGTACGTCTGCTTCGGGGCTCGAGCCGGGTGGCGTCCGCTTCTGTACCACCGCTGAGGCGAGGTGCGATGCGTCCACCTGGACCACCGCTGAGGCGAGGTGCGATGCGTCCCCTTGGACCACCGCTGAGGCGAGGTGCGATGCGTCCCCTTGGACCACCGCTGAGGCGAGGTGCGATGCGTCCCCTTGGACCACCGCTGAGGCGAGGTGCGATGCGTCCCCTTGGACCACCGCTGAGGCGAGGTGCGATGCGTCCCCTTGGACCACCGCTGAGGCGAGGTGCGATGCGTCCCCTTGGATCACCGCTGAGGCGAGGTGTGACTCAGACGCAGGTCTCCGAGTAGGGGCCTCTGAGATAGGCGGCACCACTCTGGCCTCAGGAGAGTGCTGGTGATGGCGTTGTCGTCTACGATGAGCACGACTCCTAGGAGGTGCGGGGGTGACTTCAACAGGTGCGGAGGAAGTGATACAGCCCACCGGAGATGAAGTGGTGGCGCTGTCAGAACCTGGTGAGGGTGTGGTGGTGTACTCCATCTGAGAAACTGAGGTGGCATCAACATGCATAGGAGAGATTGAAATGAATACGGTTCTGATGGTCTGAGATGGGGAGTTGATGCAGTCCGGATCAGGTGAGGGTGTGGCGGTGTGACACATCGGAGAGGAAGTGGTGGCCCTGTCAGGACCTGGTGAGGGTGTGGCGGTGTGACCCATCTGAGATGCTGAGGTGGCATCAGCGACTGGTGGAGGAGGATCTCGGCCAAAAGTGCGGAGGAGCAATGCAGCAAAGTCCCAAAAAGACACAGCCTTAAGATCCTCTATGTCGAAACGGTCAGCAACCCACCGCATGGCTTTACCCCTCAACCAGAGCACCATATACGAAACCTTGTTGAACTCTGAAGATTCCAAGTCCAAACAACGGGCACAGTCCCGAATGAAACCCATACAAAGGTCTGGATCACCGTCATAATAGAACATCTCCTGTGTACCTGGAGTTCCTGCTGGGTCCTGTTCTGGTCGGTCCATTCTGTCACGATGCGGTGGTGTGGACCCAAAATGCAGTACCCAGGATGACACGGAGGCAGGGATGAAGATTTTAAATAAAAAGTCTTTATTTTGTGGGTTAGCCAAAAACCAAGGTAATCCAAACTGGGAGTCAAAATCCAAAAAGCCAAAAATCCCATAGGTCAAAGAGCAGATTATTATCTGGGAATCAAGAAACTCTGGTTAAACACAGAGGGACTAAACTGACAGAATCAACAAACATTAATGGACCGACAAGAACACAGAGACAGACAGGGCTTAAATACACTGGGAGGAGCAATCAGGGAAAATGGCAGCAGGTGTGTGAAGTGAGAGCTGGAGGGAAGACAGGTGAACCTAATAATCAAAATGGGAAACAGAAACAGAGGGCCAAATAACCCTAAGAAACTTAAGACACCAAAACTAAACCTAAAGGCTGCAGGAAGGACTAACACACACACACACACACACACACACCAATGTACTTATATATAAACAGGAAAGGGGAATGGACAAGCACACACACACACACACAAACACTGAGCAGGAGACTGAATCTCACACACACGTTGAGCTGGGGACAAAGAAGCTGGGGACTACAAGGACACAGAATGTAAATGAGACCTGGAGGACCTGGGGATGAATGAGATGACACAAGACCTGGGAGGAATAGACTTAAAGGACTACAAACATAAGACACTAAACTGACACGCAGAAAAGGACACATGAGGGCGCCAAAGAGCTACAACATAAGACACATAACAGGGATGCAGACAAGGACACATGAGGGCACTAAGAGAGCACAAGGGGAGAACCTGGAGTGGAGCACAAGAGGAGCTGGGGAACAAAGGGACACAAGAGGGAATCTAGAGAGGGATGGAGGACACCAGGAGGCACATAAAGGAGGGGGCAGATGCAGACCATGACACACACACACACACACACACACACACGTAATGTGTCTATAGATATATTGTGATGTCTTAGTAAATATTGTATTTGGTGAAAGATAAACTTTATTGTATTTATCCTAGTGGATCTATAATTAAACGGATAAACTAGTAGTAGCACATCCAACGTCAATGAAAACAAAAAGTTATTATCAGGAGAGAGAGAATGTTTAAGTGGTTAGCAGCAGTGTGCTAGACGATGGCCCCCTCCATGAGGCCACCACAGCTCAGGAGAACATCGTTGTAGCTTCTTCTGGGGAGAAAAACACTTACACAGAAAATAAAGTTAACAGCTGAAATTGCACAAAATAGTACAGTTAAAGAGCAGACTGTAGAAGAAAGCAGTAGAGTGTGAAAAGTGGTCAGTGTGTCCTCCAGCAGTCTAAGCCTATAGCAGCATAACTACAGAGATAACTCTGGATGATCTATCCTATTTAGATGGAGACATGTTGGAGGCAGGGCAAGGGAGAGCCGTCTTTACCGACTGTACACTCCACCTCCCTGTACTCCCCCACTTGTCCAGATTTAGGCTAACATCAGATTTTAACCATAGGCCCTATCAAATAAAAATGTTTTAAGCCTATTCTTAAAAGTAGACAAAGTGTCTGCCTCACGGACTAAAGCTGGGAGCTGATTCCACAGGAGAGGAGCCTGATAACTAAAAGATCTGCCTCCCATCCTAAGTTTAGATATTCTTGGAACCACCAGTAGACCTGCAGTCTGAGAGCGAAGTGCTCGGTTAGGAACATATGGAACAATCAGATTACTGATGTTTCCATCATGGGAGAAGAAGTGGAGGTGGTTGAGGAATACAAATACCTTGGAGTTCACCTGGACAACAGACTGGACAGGAGAAAGAACAGCGAAGCCGTTTACAAGAAGGGACACAGCAGACTGCACTTCTTAAGGACGCTTAGGTCCTTCAATGTCTGTAGCAAGATGCTGCAGATCTTCTACAAGTCTGTTGTTGAGAGTGTAATCTCTTCAGCCATCGTCTGTTGGGGTAGCAGCATCAGAAGCAGGGACCTGAAAAGGCTGGTTCTGTTCTGGGGACGACTGTGGAACCACTGGAGGAGATAATGCAAAGAAGGATTCTCCAGAGAATCAAGAACATGATGGACAACCCTGAGCATTTTCTTCACAAGACTGTCCGACAACGGAAGAGTGTCTTCAGTCAGAGGCTTCTTCAGTTTGGCTGCAACACTGACCGCTACTGGAGATCCTTCCTGCCAACAGCCGTTGTAATATACAACACCTCTTTGATGACTTGATTATTATTATTATTCTGAGCTACTACAGCAATCAGTTTCCCTCTGGGATTAATCAATTATTTTTTAATTGAATTGAATTGAATTGAGAAAGGGGAGGAGGGACTGCCCATGTGTCATCTATGTTTTTGCTTATGAACAATACAAAACTGGTATATATAGATGTGTGCCTGCATTCCCTCCAGCTATTTAAATATAAAACTGCTTTTCTACAGGCTTCTGTTTGTGTTGTGGAACTGAGAACATCGAGATTTCGCACCCTCTTTTTCAAGGCAGCCTCTGCTTAAAGTGCAAAGTAAGCGCTCATCATTCACTTTTGTCTGTTTCATTGCAAATTCATTCAATGGTAGAAATATGATGGTTTCTTCTGTTACGGACTTTAGACTATATTTTTATATATTATATATATTATTCTATATTATGGACCTGTTGAATCTTGATTTGCAGGAAATTGTGAATAGAATTGAAATCGCAATTTCTCCTAGAAAGAATGCTATCCAGTCTTTTCCTAAAATCGTTTAGCCCTAGTTTGATTAGTCTGAGACCAAACATTGGTACAAAGGATGGTTCAAAGCTGTGGTAATCAATACATTTGCTGCATTCTCTAGTAGAAAGAACACCTTTTAGGTCGTACTCTTGAGTACTAAAAGCCCTAGTGCATCTGTTTCAGGATCTAGAAGATTGCCAGATCAGATACTTCCTGATATTTGGACATCCCACCAATGATAGGCTAACGGCAGTGCGACTCTACCATTGACTCGGTTTACTTTGCAACATAAATTTTTTAATCTCCACAAATAACACAAGCCTGGAGGAGTTTTGCCATGTGGTGGAGTTGCTAATTCTAACAATTAGCTTTTACTAGCTGGGATGTTCTCTGCTGTTTCCTGAATGCTAAACCAACAACAGCCTTATTTGTGAGTCAGGATGGGTGAGTCCTTGAACGTTAAAGTGATGATGGGATGTCATGCTATCGTGCTTTTCTAATCCTAGAGTTTCACTGACTATTTTTTCATCAGAATCTCTTTTGGGAGATAGGTTTAAATTGAGAACTTTTAATTTTAGCTAGCACCCAACTGGTTTTTACACTGTCAGATATATTTTGTGTGTGTGTGTGTGTGTGTGTGTGTGTGTGTGTGTGTGTGTGTGTTTGCTTGCGCAGGATAACTTCACAGAAACTCTATATCGCTACGATGAAGATGGATACCAGTCCTACTGTACTATTTGCTGCTACGGGCTTGAGGTCATACTGTGTGGAAATGATAGCTGTTGCAGGTGTGTCTTTGTCACTAAGCCTAGCCCAGACAGGTAACAGGTGGAGACAAGTGCTGTCATCTTCTCTGCATTGTTTATCTGCAGGTCCTATTGTGAGGACTGCCTGAACATCTTGGTTGGACCAGGGACATTTGAGTCACTTAAGCACCTTGACCCATGGATTTGTTACCTGTGCCAACCTCATCTGCCCCACGGTGCGCTGGTTCCTAGAGTGGATTGGAGTGTTCAAGTCCAGGAATTGTTTGCTAACAACAGTGCAATGGAGTTTGTAAGTAATCAGTTTATCTGAGTCTATCAGATTTTTTATCTGCACAGCTGAAAATACTCTGATATATATATATATAATTTTTGTAAATTAGCTTTCCTTATGTGGATTCCTTAAAAACAACTTCTTTACTCAGTTGAACACAGGAACAAAATTCAATGAACCGGCAAATTGTTAGGATGTAACAAGCTAACAAAAAAGGTTCAAGTAGATGGAGCAGATGGCCAGTCTTTACACTGAACTCTCTCTATACATTTCAGGGTTTCCCTTACATAGGCGGAGCCGTGGCGGCCCGCCACGGCTGAAATCCCACCGCCACGCCTACAAGATCCCAAGTTTTTTTTTTTTTTTTTTCGGGCGCTGTTTCCCGAAGAAGCAGCGGGAACTACTATGTTGTCGCTTGTGATCACAACAGGTGGAGGAGCAGGCAGGGCAAGGTGAAGTTGCAGCATAAGTTACTGAGTTTAAAATTAGAAAGGTAGCAGTGGATATGAAGCTTTTTGGTTGACGTTTCAATAGCATTAAGATAAACGAGTGTTGACAATCTTGACAGGGTTTCCTCCAGTGCTTATTAGGCCAGGTTCTCCTCCCCCCACCAGGCTAAGCATCACTTATTCATGTAAAATTTATTTTTTCATGTCTGACTTTAACTGCATCTAATACTGTATTACGGCGTGAGCGCAACAGCGACAACTTAAGATCGATGTGTGAGCAGCCTGAGAGGTCGGGTGTTTTCATCTGAACCCTTAAAACCTCCAGCAGGCTACGCTGCACTATTGACGTGTTAGCGCGCGGCGCTAACAACTTAGCGACGTGACATGTCTCGGAGAAAGCGTAAAAACACGTTGGACGCTTCTTCTGAAGCGGGAAAATAACGCTTCTTCTTAAGCAGAGCACGACGTCACCTCGGCTCGTTCACGGCCGAGCCGGTACCGGACTGAGCTCGACAACTGACCCAGCACAGCCACTGGGTCGTTGGAGCTGCCCCGTGACTGCCTGATAGAAAACCAGCGGGTTTCATCAAACTCGTAAAGTTTGTTGTTTTTGCTGGGGACCCCCTGTATTTTACCGCTCCCTCCTGCAGTCTTCCCCTATTAACATTTAAAATGATTCTGTAAATCCGTGTATCAATAGAAACAATCTCTGCCTCTGCCAGCTGCAGTAAATGTAGTCTCCAAATAATAAATAAGAGGTGCATTCATCTGTGGATCTCCTTTGATCCACGTTAGTGATATTCTCGGCACCAGAACAGTGAAGCAAAGAAAGATTCCTGAGTTTGTTAGTAATTTTATTTATTAGGTGCATCTAACCTGTTCTATTCTTCTCTGAAATGAGATCAAATCAGTGGTTCTATGGGTTGGCTCCAGTCTGCACTGGAAAATTTTACTTTATTTAGAGACTTGTCATAATTTCTTCCCAAGCCCCCCACCACAGCTGGAAAAATTCCTAGGGGAAACACTGCATTTACATAATTTTATAATGTCCTGTCGAAAACAGAGGCCTCATTAGTGCCCTACCAGTGTGATTGTTTCTATTAACAATTATGAGCCACCTATTCTCAACCTAAGTGACAGTACTGAGGAGGCATCATGGGTGAGAAATGAATCCTAACTAAACAGGTCCACAGATCATTCCTTGTTGGGGTGGTTCACACCACACTTAACCTGATGGGTGACCAAGCAAAGCCTGGCGGCCTGCCAGGCTTATAAATTGCTGGGGCAACCCCTGTCCACTGCTTCTCCACATCGAGAGGAGCCAGTTGAGGTTTTACGGGCATGTCCAAACAGGGAGAAGACTTAAGGGAAGACCATCGACATACATATATGGACAATGGGTTTCCATAGACTCCAATAACAAGTTTTTGTACTAAAATGGGAGGTGGCCACAGCCGCCATTTTGACCGTGTCACAGGTTCCGTCCAGCCCAGACAATTCCACAAAAGGGAAGAGAGGAGGAGCTGAGGGTGGGGCTGTAAGGCTGGGATCAAATGACGACACCCGATCGAACTAGCTACAAGCTAACCTGAAGCTAACCCTAAGCTAACGCGGAGGTGGGAGCTAAGCTAACGGAGGTAGCAACCTAGCTACAACCGGAGTTATCTGTGCACAACACCAGAGCTTCTGAGTCAGAGATACGCCGGGCTGACCGCTGGGTAAAACCGGGAGGAACACAGAGGTCTCGGAGAGCTCCACAAGCCGATAGTGGGAACCCAGCTCCACCAACATGTTATATTTCAACCCATTTTCTAAAGTGCAGCATTATGTTACATGCACTGGGTTTTACCCTATTACATTTAAATTTCATGGTTAAACAGTACATGTTAAAATCTAAGCTCAGCTCGGCAGTGACCTAAAATACATAAATATAATTTTACTTACCGAAAAAAATGAAGTGGAGACTCCTTGGATGCTCTATTAGTGCAATTAATGCCACAGCAAGTCATTTTGTCCAACAATTGCACAAATAATATCCAAACAAGAATACACACACACAGAGACTCAAAATCCCGGAGCAGTTTCCAGGCCAGACCGAGGCTCTACTGAGGCCTTTCCACGGAGCTAGCTCTGTGGTCACGTGGGTCTGATGCTCATTAATTATACAGAATTTTAGGCTTTTAATACACTTAAACAGAAGAGTGAGAAAAACATTCACCCCCCTCAGAGTTGTCGTGAGTGTAAACTAGATCATTTAAACCAAAAACATGTTCTGGTACCAGGCTGTAAACATGTTTATTTCTGCTGTGAAATTGGTATTTTTAACATGGGAGTCAATGAGGATTTGCTCGCTTCTGACACCAGCCCCTAGTGGGTGAGGGTGGAACTGCAATTTCTGGTACTTCCGGGTTGAGACCAATTTCTGAGCCGAATTGTGGGGGCTTGGGGAAGACCCAGGACACACTGGATAGACTATGTTTCTTGGCTGGCCAGTGAACACCTTGTGATTTCCCCAGAAGAGCTGGCCCAATTGGCAGAAGAAAGGGATGTCTGGGCCTCTCAGCTTAAGCTGCTGCCCCCACAACCCGATTCATGTCTGCAAAGGTCTCAATCTGTGGGTGAAAGTTCTCAGCGACCCAGCTCTTTGACCCAGCCGAGTCAAATGACCTTTTGCACAGAAAACCCATATTTCCTCACGTTACACGGATAAGCGGAAGAAAATAGATGGATGGATATACATGCTGATATTTATGCTTCTGAAATTAGCAGATTTTTTTTATAGACTGAAGTAGAGTTGTGTGATCTGACGATAAAATCATAATGTAATGATGGATAGAAAGATAGATGGATGAATAGATATTGGAAGTTTAAGAAGTTTTTAGGTTTCAGAATTATTTAACCTATTTTGTGTGAATGGGTATGCTTTTAAATAACTGCTAAATAACTTCCAAAATGTCAGAATTGTCGAACTAGAAAGAACAGTGAAAAAATCGTATTGGCTTTTTGCCAAAAACAAAAATAGCGATCTGATTGGTTTTTTTTTTTTTTTTTTGTAATTTTTTTTTCAAATCGCACACCCCTAGACTGAAAATTGTTCAAGCTGAATTTTTGAATGTCTTGCTTTATATCTATAAATGGCATCAATGTGTATACAGTATTGATGCCAAAATATCGTGTGTCCCTACTTTTTTATAGATAAAATTTTTAAAATTCACGGTTTGGCTCACGCCCTTTCTTTATTTAAATACAAGGCATGTGTACCATGTTCCCACTTGTAGAGACATCTACTAAATTTAGGGTCAGTTAACCATTTTTGGGTTGAATCCACTCGTTCAATGTTTACCAGCATGGCTGAGTGGCTGCTCCGACGAGAGGTGGTTGTGTAGCTGCTGTTTTTAAAGACTCATTCCTTTGCAAACAAATAGTGTGTGGTGACTTAGACTTTTTTGAGTATATTTGTTTTGAATTAAAAGGTAAACCCTAGATCTTAGTGTTAGTAATATGCAGACCTCCAGGGTCATGCATTAATTTCTTAGAAAACTTCACTGAGCTTCTCTCTGTTATCACAACAGACTTCAATCATCTTCTCATAACTGGTGACTTTAACATACAGGTCCTTCTCAAGAAATTAGCATATTGTAATAAAGTTAATTATTTTCTGTAATGTACTGGTAAACATTGGACTTTCATATATATTAGATTCATTACACACAACTGAAGTAGTTCAAGCCTTTTATTGTTTCTAATATCGATGATTTTGGCGTACAGCTCATGAAAACCCAAAATTCCTATCTCAAAAGCAAAAGGTTCTCTAAACGAGCTATCAACCTAATCATCTGAATCAACTAATTAACTCTAAACACCTGCAAAAGACTCCTGAGGCATTTAAAGACTCCCAGACTGGTTCATTACTCAAAACCGCAATCATGGGTAAGACTACCGAACTGACTGCTGTCCAGAAGGCCATCATTGACACCCTCAAGCAAGAGGGTAAGACGCAGAAAGACATTTCTGAACGAATAGGCTGTTCCCAGAGTGCTGTATCAAGGCACCTCAGTGGGAAGTCTGTGGGAAGGAAAAAGTGGCAGAAAACGCTGCACAACCAGAAGAGGTGACTGGACCCTGAGGAAGATTGTGGAGAAGGACCGATTCCAGACCTTGGGGGACCTGCGGAAGCAGTGGACTGAGTCTGGAGTAGAAACATCCAGAGCACCGTGTACAGGCGTGTGCAGGAAATGGGCTACAGGTGCCGCATTCCCCAGGTCAAGCCACTTTTGAACCAGAAACAGAGACAGAAGCGCCTGACCTGGGCTACAGAGAAGCAGCACTGGACTGTTGCTCAGTGGTCCAAAGTACTTTTTTCAGATGAAAGCAAGTTTTGCACGTCATTCAGAAATCAAGGTGCCAGAGTCTGGAGGAAGACTGGGCAGAGGGAAATGCCAACATGCCTGAAGTCCAGTGTCAAGTACCCACAGTCAGTGATGGTCTGGGGTGCCATGTCAGCTGCTGGTGTTGGTCCACTGTGTTTTATCAAGGGCAGGGTCAATGCAGCTAGCTATCAGGAGATGTTGGAGCACTTCATGCTTCCATCTGCTGAAAAGCTTTATGGAGATGAAGATTTCATTTTTCAGCATTACCTGGCACCTGCTCACAGTGCCTAAACCACTGCTAAATGGTTTACTGACCATGGTATTACTGTGCTTAGTTGGCCTGCCGACTCTCCTGACCTGAACCCCGTAGAGAACCTGTGGGATATTGTGAAGAGAAAGTTGAGAGACGCCAGACCCAACACTCTGGATGAGGTTAAGGCCGCTATCGAAGCATCCTGGGCCTCCAGAACACCTCAGCAGTGCCACAGGCTTATTGCCTCCACGCCACGCCGCATTGAAGCAGTCATTTCTGCAAAAGGATTCCCGACCAAGTACTGAGTGCATAACTGAACATAATTATTAGAAGGTTGACTTTTGTTGTATTCAAAACACTTTTCTCTTATTGGTCGGATGAAATATGCTAATTATTTGAGATAGGAATTTTGGGTTTTCATGAGCTGTACGCCAAAATCATCAATATTAGAAACCATAAAAGGCTTGAACTACTTCAGTTGTGTGTAATGAATCTAATATGTATGAAAGTCTGATGTTTATCAGTACATTACAGACAATAATGAACTTTATCACAATATGCAAATTCTTTGAGAAGGACCTGTACTGTCATGTTCTGTGTCCCTGTGGTCACCAGCCCCTTCCAGGTTTCCCCCATGTTCCCCTCTAGTCACTTCACATTTAGTTTTCCCGTCTCCATTATTAAGTTACCCAGTATTAGATCTCCGCTGTTGGTTCTTGTCTCTAGTTTTAGGTTTATTAGTTCTCCTAACTTTAAGTGTTGTATGTTTATAGTATTTAGATTAGTTTTTCCCCTCAGGGACACTTCCTGCTTATTTGGTTCCTGGCTGGCTGTGTGTCCTCCCGGGGTTGACCCACATTGTAGAGAGCAGGTCCACGCCTCTCCTCCAGGTCAGCATTGCTGGCAAGGCGCAGATCCTCCTGACGCTGTCTCTGGTCTCGTGACTTGTCAGGACATTAAGGAATCTGCATCCTCGCCCCATTGTCTGCACTCATGGCCTGGAATCTCCCTGGCTGTCACTTCTGACTCACTCCTGGAGGGTTCTTGGGGGTCCGCGGCAGTCTAGCTCAACATCCAGTTCAACCAAGAGGCTCCAACTTCAGAGACTACAGCTGCCCAGCCTTCAGAGACTACAGCTGTCCCACCTGAAGCTGCCCCGCCAACAGAGTCCAACGGCCTTTCATGCAGCGGCCCCGTCTCCAGAGACTCCAGCGGCCCCACCTGCAGTGGTCTCGCCTCTAGAGGACTTTCCGTCCGCAATCTTGCCTCCAGAGATAGCGGCCCCGGCTCCAAGGCACCCTTTGCCTCTCCTGGGTCTCTGACCCTCTAGGGCCCACCGGCTCCCATTCCAGCACCCCTGACCTCCAAAGGACCTCCGGTCCCCTCTCTTGGGTCTCCGGCTGTCACGTTGCTTGTGTAAAACACAATCCCCACTTGGAAGGGAATTATTAATCTGGAGAATAATTCACCAGACTTCACTCAACACTCAACAACTTCTCTTTCTCTGCTTGTATTTATCCTTTTCCAGGCATTTTACAGAACACCAGAGCATAAGTTTGTTTCTTTTCTTTACGTGACTCAAAGTCTCAAACTTTATTCAGTAAAGTTAGTGAAAGCAGGTGAAAACCTAAACACACAAAAATATATTCTTAAAAATCCACTCATTTGTACTGGTTTGATATCAACCAGTACATAATTAAACCATTAAAGAGTCATTTAATTTATAATATAAAAGGTTTAAGCGTGAAAAACCACCAGGCTATTATCTAATGAACACCCATGACACGCTGTAATCTGCAGCACCACGCCTGAGCTCTGCTGGGCAAAACTCTGATCATGATTACAGTTCACCCGTTTCAGATCGGCGTCTTACCAGCTGCCTCTCCGAGCACCTTTCTCTCCTTAGCGAGTCCATGGAGGGTCAGAGAATCTGTCAAGTTTGTGTTTGACTCACCCCCTTCAGACCTTTGCTTCTTTTGTGTTCTTGTCCCCCCTCGCCCGTCCTTATGGGTTGTTTTCTGTTTGGTTCCTCCTCTCCTGCCCTGTTGTTCCTTGTGTCTTGTTTTTGTCTTTGTCTTGTGTTTGTGGTGTCTTTGTGCGTCTGGTATCTGCCCTTTTAGGGGAGGTGCTGTGTCCCTGTGGTCCTCAGCCCCTTCCAGGTTTCCCTGATGTTCCCTTCAAGTCACTTCACATTTAATTTTCCCATCGCCATTATTAAATTCCCCAGTACTAGATCTCCCCATTTGGTTCTCGTCTGTAGTTTCAAGTTTATCAGTTCTCCTATCTTTAAGTGTTGTATGTTTATAGTATTTAGATTAGTTTTTCCCCTTTAGTGTTAAATGTTCCTTCCCCACTCAGTAAATTAGGTTCTCTTGCCTCCCTTCAGCTCTCACTCCATTGAGCACTTTACGTTTGATTCTGCTCCAGTGCTTTTCCCGGACCTGTGGACTGCCTTGCTCCTATTCAATTCAATTCAATTTTATTTATATAGCGCCAAATCACGACAAGAGTCGTCTCAAGGCACTTCACATAATAAACATTCCAATTCACAGTTCATTAAGCCAATCAGAAATAATGTTTCCTATATAAGGAACCCAGCAAATTGCATCAAGTCACTGACTAGTGTCAGTGACTATACAGCAATCCTCATACTAAGCAACCATGCAGCGACAGTGGAGAGGAAAACTCCCTTTTAACAGGAAGAAACCTCCAGAGAATCCTGGCTCAGTATAAGCAGCCATCCTCCACGACTCACTGGGGATGGAGAAGACAGAGCAGGCAGGCAGGCACGCACGCACGCACGCACGCACGCACGCACGCACGCACGCACACACACACACACACACACACACACACACACACACACAAAGACAAGTAATGTGTCTATAGTTATATTGTGATGTCTTAGTAAATATTGTATTTGGTGAAAGATAAACTTTATTGTATTTATCCTAGTGGATCTATAATTAAACGGATAAACTAGTATTAGCACATCAAAAGTCAATGAAAACAAAAAGTTATTATCAGGAGAGAGAGAATGTATTAGTGGTTAGCAGCAGTGTGCTAGTCGATGGCCCCCTCCATGAGGCCACCACAGCTCAGCAGAACGTCGTTGTAGCTTCTTCTGGGGAGAAAAACACTTACAGAGAAAATAAAGTTAACAGCTGAAATTGCACAAAATAGTACAGTTAAAGAGCAGATAGTAGAAGAAAGCAGTAGAGTGTGAAAAGTGGTCAGTGTGTCCTCCAGCAGTCTAAGCCTATAGCAGCATAACTACAGAGTTAACTCAGGATAACCTATCCTATTTAGATGGAGGCATGTTGGAGGCAGGGCAAGGGAGAGTCGTCTTTACCGACTGTACACTCCACCTCCCTGTAATCCCCAACTTGTCCAGATTTAGGCTAACATCAGATTTTAACCATAGGCCCTATCAAATAAAAATGTTTTAAGCCTATTCTGAAAAGTAGAGAAAGTGTCTGCCTCACGGACTAAGGCTGGGAGCTGGTTCCACAGGAGAGGAGCCTGATAACTAAAAGATCTGCCTCCCATCCTAAGTTTAGATATTCTGGGAACCACCAGTAGACCTGCAGTCTGAGAGCGAAGTGCTCGGTTAGGAACATATGGAACAATCAGATTACTGATGTATGATGGACCTTGATTATTAAAAGCTTTATATGTGAGAAGAAGGATCTTAAAATCTATTCTGAATTTAACAGGTAGCCAATGTAGGGAAGCTAAGACAGGAGAGATATGATCTCTCTTTTTAATTCTCATCAGAACTCTAGCTGCAGCATTTTGGACAAGCTGAAGACTTTTAACTACATTCTGTGGACTTCCTGAGAGTAATGAGTTACAGTAATCCAGTCTTGATGTAATAAATGCATTAACTAGTTTTTCAGCATCACTCCTGGAAAGTATGCTTCTAATCTTAGCAATATTCCGAAGGTGGAAAAAGGAAATCCGACAAACTTGTGAAACCTGGGATTTGAATGACATGTCCTGGTCAAAGATAACACCAAGGTTCCTTGCTTTGTTCTCGGAGATTAATGTAATGCCATTCAGGTCAGGCGATTGGCTAATTAATTTCCTTTTCTGGATTTCTGGTCCAAAGATGAGAACTTCCGTCTTGTCTTGATTTAAAAGCGAGAAGTTAAGAGTCATCCAATTTTTTATGTCCTCAAGACAAGCCTGTAATCTACCCAACCGATTAGGTTCATCAGGGTTAATGGATAAATATAACTGAGTATCGTCAGCATAACAGTGGAAGTTTATCCCATGCTGTCTAATGATTTTACCAATTGGGAGCATATATATAGTAAAAAGAATTGGCCCAAGCACTGAACCCTGTGGTACTCCGCAAGTAACCCTGGAGTATGAAGAAGATTTGTCATGTACATTTACAAAATGAAATCTGTCAGACAGGTAGGATTTAAACCAGCCTAACGCTGTTCCTTTGATTCCTACAACATGTTCAAGTCTTTCTAAAAGAACATTGTGATCAACTGTGTCAAAGGCAGCACCGAGATCTAACAAGACTAGAACAGACACAAGATTCTTATCTGAGGCCATGAGAATATCATTTGTAACTCTCACTAATGCAGTTTCAGTGCTGTGATACTCTCTAAAACCAGACTGAAATTCCTCAAACAGAGCATTAGTGTTTAAATGCTGACATACTTGGATGGCCACTATTTTCTCCAGGACTTTGGATAAAAATGGAAGGTTAGATATTGGTCTGTAATTCATTGGGTCATCTGGATCCAGAGAAGGCTTCTTAAGTGAAGGTTTGATTACAGCAACCTTAAAATCTTGTGGTACATATCCATTTACTAAGGATAGATTGATTATATCTAGAATGGGGGCAGTAACAAGAGGAAATGCATCTTTAAATAATTTGGTTGGGATTGGATCCAAAATGCAAGTTGAAGGTTTAGATGAAGCTAATATTTTTGGTAACTCTGAAAGCTCAACTGGATCAAAACGGTTCAAGCACAGATGAGGTTCTACAGTCACCTCTGATGCTGCCTCACTTACTGAGGAAGAAGAAATCACATTAGGGAGGATGCTAAAGATTTTGTTTCTAATAGAATTAATTTTACTTGTAAAAAATCCCATGAAGTAATTGCTGCTGAGGGCTAAGGGAATAGATGGCTCAGAGCTACGATTCTGTGTAAGTTTAGCAACTGTACTGAAAAGAAATTTAGGATTATGCTTATTCTCCTCAATTAGTGCTGAGAAATAAGCAGTTCTAGTTTGTCGAAGCTTATTTTTAAAGCACAAGACTATTTTTCCAGGATAGGTAGGCCTCCTCATGGTGCGTAGAACGCCATGTTCTCTCCAATTTCCTAGAGTTTTGTTTTAAGGCTCGTAGATGAGAGTTAAACCAGGGAGCCAACTTCCTGTCCCTAATAACCTTCTTTTTTAAAGGGGCTACATCATCTAATGCCACACGTAAAGAGGAATTAACATGATGAACTAAGGCATCAATTTGTGAGGGGCTAGAACTGAAAATATTGCCCTCTGCTACATTCCTCTGAGATGCTGAGGACAGTAAAGATGGAACAGTTGATTTAAAAGACGCAACTGCGTTGTCAGATAGAGACCGACTATAATGAAATTTACTTTCATGTCTCGAGAACTCAGTTATAAAAAACTCAAAGGTTATCAGAAAGTGGTCCGAGAGGACTGGATTATGTGGAAAGATCGTTATTTCCTCACACTCAATGCCATAAGTCAGAACAAGGTCCAATGTATGATGGCAGGAGTGGGTGGAGCTATGTATTCTTTGAATGAAACCAATTGAGTCTAAGATATTGCTAAAGGCTACATTGAGGCAATCATTTTCGATGTCCACATGAATGTTGAAATCCCCCACTACAATGACCTTATCAGTATTTAGCACCAAATCAGATAAAAAATCAGAGATCTGATCCAAAAACTCAGAGTAAGGGCCTGGTGGACGATATAAAACTACAAACAAGAGTGGTTTTACAGTTTTGCAATCTGGATTAGGAAAACTAAGAATAAGATGTTCAAACGAACTGTAGCTATTAATCTGTAAGGGACTGATTAATAAGTCCGAATGAAAAATGGTTGCTACTCCTCCTCCTCGCCCTGTACTTCGAGCAATGTGATGATTTAAATAATTTGAAGGAGTCGACTCGTTTAAGCTAACATAGTCCTCTTGCTGCAGCCAGGATTCTGTGAGAGAGAGCAAAGAGATCTGATTATCACAAATCAAGTCATTAACAAAGTCTTAGAAAAAATGGATCTAATGTTCAATAACCCAGATTTAATTTTTCTAGTTTTCTGCTCAGTTGAATTTGTTCTAATATTTATGAGATTTCCATGATTTGCTTTATTAAGCCTGATATTTAATCTGTGTGGTTTTGGCCGTGGGCAGGACACTGTCTCTATGGGGTAGTGGGTGGGTAACAGTACAGAAGCTGCAGAGGGGTGGGTTAAACTACGACTCTGCTTCCTGGTCTGGACCCTGGGTTGTCATGGAGGACTAATAAAACTGGCCATGTTCCTAGAAAGAAGAGCTGCTCCATCCAAAGAGGGATGGATGCCGTCTCTCCGCATCAGACCAGGTTTTCCCCAAAAAGTTTTCCAATTATCAATGTAGCCCACGTTGTTTTCAGGACACCACCTAGACAACCAGCGGTTGAAGGACAGCATGCGGCTAAACATGTCATCACTGGTCCGATCAGGCAGGGGGCCAGAGAAAATTACGGAGTCTGACATTGTTTTGGCAAACTTACACACAGAAGCAACATTAATTTTAGTGACCTCCGATTGGCGTAACCGGGTGTCGTTACCGCCAGCGTGAATAATAATCTTACTGTATTTACACTTATCCTTAGTCAGCAGTTTCAGGTAAGATTTAATGTCGCCCGCTCTGGCCCCAGGTAAACATTTAACTATGGTTGCTGGAGTCTCTAATGCCACGTTTCTGACTATGGAGCTGCCAATGATCAGAGTCGGCTTGTCAGTGGGTGCGTCACTGAGCGGGGAAAATCTATTAGAAACGTGGACGGGTTGGTGGTGGCCCACGGGCTGGGTTCTATGCTTCCTGCGTACCGTCACCCAGCCGGCCTGAGGTCCTGGCTGCTCGGGTTCTGCTGGAGGGTCGCTACGGGGTTGTTCTGAGCTAGTTAGCCCCGCGCTAGCTAAGTAGCTACGGCTGTTTACAGGTTTTTCAACAGCGCGGAGCCGGGACTCCAATTCCGACATCCTCGCCTCCAAAGCTACAAAAATGCTACATTTATTACACGTACCATTATCACTAAAGGAGGCAGAGGAGTAACTAAACATCTGACACAGAGAGCAAGAGATAGGAGACGGAGAAGCAGAGGCAGAAGTAGCCATAGCCGTGCTGAGGCTAAGCTAACTGGACGAGCAGCAAACTGTTCAACACCAAATAAACTGCGTGCAAACTCAAATGGTTCCCTAAAAGCTAGGTGGAACAACAGAAAATGTGCGTTTTAGCGTGCTTTTGTGCTACAATAACTCAGAGATATCCAAGTACAGAGAAATTAAATCAGCTTTAGCGAGCCCCAAACACCAAACAGCTACACGGAGTGCAACACTGAAAACAGGAAACAGGAAACGCCTTACCGCCAGGTGCAGCCAATCCTAAAATAAAGGATTTTTATTCTTCAACTTCTCACTCCCCGTGTTGTTCTGGGTTCCTGCATTTTGTGTCCAAACCTCCTACCAACCCTGACACATACAAGTTGATTACACAAATGATAAAGCTGCAGTACAATTCCTTGGAGTGTGTCATGGATTTTATCAATATGTTTATCAATAAACCCATTTCCTGGAGTCGAGAAAAGGGACAAGAAACAATGAGGCAGACATACAACCAAATCATGATTTAGTGGCAAGTGCACAGGGCAAATGCCCTGAACATCTAGTCAGAGTTTATTTATGCCAAGAGATAAGAGAGGAATGGGAGTGGATCGTGTGTGTGTGTGTGTGAGAGAGAGAGAGAGTGTGTGTGAATTCTTTCAGGACATTCCTGAAAAGCCTAATTTATACTTCTCCATCTGCGTCGGACGGAGACACGCAACGCCATTATCTGTCCTTGTGAGCCTGCTGGAGAGCCCTCGCAAGGACGGACGAAGTCGAGCTCTCTTTTCTAAACATCCGTCCGATGAGACGTAGAATGCAAGCTTGTGATTGGTCAGGACGCAGCAGTCATCAGTAGCGCCGCCATTGTGCCCTCAAAATCAGAGAGACGAGGATATCTAGAGGCAGACACGGAGCAGCTTGGAAGAATACCTTTCAAAAAAACTCTAAAAATATGAATGTTTTATTCACCCGTGACTGGAGGAGTGAAAAGATATGCAGCAAGCGTTTTATTCGTGGACGTAAATGACAAGAAACGTGGGTTTAGAGGTGGCGAGTGCATGAAGCGGTGGAAGAGAATGAGGGACAAATGTGTCCGTGTTAAAAGTCTTAAATACAAAAAGTTCAATAAAAATATAATATGCACTAACTTGGACAGGATACATGACTCTGTTGTCCTGATGGGGAATAGCATCTGAAATGAATATTTGCCTTTCTTGCTTTGATTTATTGTGTTTGCTGTTCTTGTTTCTGTAAAGCCTTTGTTTTTCAGTTGTGCTAGATTCGAAACGGTGATCTGTGCTGCGGCTGCAACTCGAGCAATTAATATCCACACGTTTGCAATAAGATTTATGTAATTAATCAGTTTATCATTTAACTTCCACAAAATAGATACTGGATTAGATATACAGAAAACGAGATGTCTTGCCAACATTAAAATTCTGTCCTTCGTTAATTACAAGAGAGACAGGATGACTCGCTGGCTGCTTCCAGGTGAGCGAATTTCAAGTGCGTTGTGTTGGAGGCCCCCGGGTTAGCTGTTCCTGTTTGCTCTAAAAGTGAAGTTACTGATCCATTCTAAAAAAATGTGAATCATTCACGTGAAGCAGATTTGTATTTCATTGTTTGACAGCATTCTATATGTTTTGTTTACAATAAAATAATAATGTGGTTCAGAGAGTCCAAAAGCAACACAGCCCATGCCCACCTTCGTTTATCTTATTATGGCCTCTCCTGCACTTCTTAATCGTCGCCCACAGGCTCTGGGATTTCCATATTCCTGAAAACTCCTTCGGGACTACATGTGAGCACTGCACTGCCGGTACAAGACCGAACTAACTCTATCCTCCCGACTGTACTGACCCTAATGTGTAAGCGCCATATTGGTGTCCAGCCGGCCTGGTCACTTCAGGACCCACTAAGTTTCCATGGTGTTACAAATGAAGACTAAGAAGCTTCTGCATGGATGTGGTTGAGTGGGATGGGAGAATAAATCAGCTGTTAACACTGTGTTGTTGGTGTAGGAACCTCATCGTGTTTACCCATCTATTCCTGCCTACCTGCGCAGACCAGTTCGAGTTCTTTCTCTGTTCGATGGCATTGGGACAGGTAAGTTTCACCTTCTTATCCTCGCTCAATAAAAAATAAACTTCAATTAGAACACTAGTGAATGGCAAAAGTTTCATTAACAACATTATTATCAAGCAAAAATACAAAAACTAATACAAATGAGTGAGGCCATGTTCTTCCGCGTGTTTTTCTTAGGAGAGAATTTTCCCATGATTAAATTACACTTGACTCATGACCTAAGCTTGAAGAGGTGACACATCAACTACAGTCAGTTTGGCCACATTTTACTTACTAGTTTGGCCTATTGTTCAAAATCACATTCCTTGTATTTCCCATCTTTCACAATGTTCACCAGTCCCACCTGTCTCTGTCCCCTCAGGCTACTTGGTGTTGAAAGATCTCGGCTTTAAAGTGGAGAAGTATGTTGCCTCTGAGATTTGCGAAGATTCGGTTTGTGTGTCGACCATCAACCATGACGGGAAGGTATCCCATGTTGGTGACGTTCGATTCATCACCCAGGAAAATGTATGTTTTCTCTTCTGTGTAGAGTACACACCAAACACCTGTCTGCTGACCTAAACCTGCTTAACCTTGTTTACACACAGACATAATCAAAAGCTACAAATACAGAGTGAATCCTGAAATGTGCCTTTGAGCGGCAGCCAGCTACATACGCAACCCCCAAGATGAACACCATCTTTTCTGTACACCTGTTCAACAGTAAAATTAAAGCTACAATGGCAAATGTGAAAAATAAGCCTCTTAACAACGTAGTAGTATACATAACAGAGTAACATAGTATAGCTATAAGTATTTTGTTGGAGATTTATAGAAAAGAAGAATTAAAAGGACAGAACTCAGTCCAAAGCCAATCATTGGACCATCTGATTATGTGTCTCACCAAATCATTGCACTATCACATTTATCTGGGTCCTCCGTTCATTATGCACTCGTGCATTTGGCAACAGATCACCACTGCTGTGAGAAGCAGCTGGCTGGTACCACTTCAACTTTAGGACAAACTCCCTGAGTCCCAAAAAGAAAAGCAACATTTGAATTCACTGACAACAAAAGACCTAGAAATGGTGACTGGTGTTTAGCACTATTTCGTTAACTTTGGCAAAGTGGGTTCTGTAATCAGGCGGCACAACCTAGGGATGACAGCTGATGGAAGGAGCGCGTGTTTCATGATGGTGTTTAAAAGCGAGCTTGTTTTATAGATTTGTCAGTGCAGCTTTAATGAAGTAAATGTCATAATATTGACATGATGCACTCACACTGTAGTCATGACTAAATGATGTGCTCTGTCCTTAATCTGTGATTCTGCAGCTTGAGAAGTGGGGCCCATTTGATCTGTTGGTTGGCGGTAGCCCCTGTAATGACCTCTCCATCGTAAATCCAATTCGGAAGGGTCTCTATGGTATGTAGCTTTGGTCTTCAGCCATCCTTAATAGAAAAGTATTTACATTGATTTGTAATGTCATCTGCCAAGCAACCCATGTAACCTGATAACCCCTCTTACTGCTGCCATTGTTCAAGTCCGCCTGGCCATGTTTGTCTTTATCTTTTAATAAGTCTTACATAAAAGGTCCCATCTGCACTAAACGTTTACCTTATTTTCAGGACAAGCTTAGCTTTCAATATCTGTAAAGATTTTGCAGTTATTGGGTTTTAAATGACCCCAAACAGGATGTAATAACAGAATAAAACAAAAAACTGATTAGATTTTTCTTCAGAAGTGTATGAACAGAAAATGTACATGATCCAAAAATCTGAAATAGAGGAAATCAAACCTAACATGTATCCCAATCTGGTATTGAAACTCAGAGTTGCAGCTTATATTGCTGCTAACGTTCAGGTGCTTTTAGCTGCTGTGGTCTTCTGCAGAGCAGTTCTTGTCCTGCTGCAGACAAAACTCTCTCTTGCACTCTTAGCACATACAGGGAGTGTTTTCTTTTTACAGAGTGGACCTGTTTCACCCCTGACCTGCTCTCTGCAGTGTTTCCCCTAGGAATTTTTCCAGCGGTGGTGGTGGGGGGGTAAGGCTGGGATCAACTGATGACACCCGGTCGAACTAGCTACAAGTTAACCTGAAGCTAACCCAAAGCTAACGCGGAGGTGGGAGCTAAGCTAACGGAGGTAGCAACCTAGCCACAACCTAACCCTAACCAACATGTTATATTTCAACCCATTTTCTAAAGTGCAGCATTATGTTAAATGCACTGGGTTTTACCCTATTACATTTAAATTTCATGGTTAAACAGTACATGTTAACAAGATGGAGGGACTCCAAGCCCTTTCAAGGACTCAGCCAGAGTTTTGGCAGTTTCTGGACCGCTGGAGGAGATAATGCAAAGAAGGATTCTCCAGAGAATCAAGAACATGATGGACAACCCTGAGCATTCTCTTCACAAGACTGTCCGACAACGGAAGAGTGTCTTCAGTCAGAGGCTTCTTCAGTTTGGCTGCAACACTGACCGCTACTGGAGATCCTTCCTGCCAACAGCCATTGTAATATACAACAACTCTTTGATGACTTGATTATCATTATTATTCTGAGCTACTACAGCAATCAGTTTCCCTCTGGGATTAATAAAGTATTTTTGAATTTGAATTGAATGGAATAAAAATCTAAGCTCAGCTCGGCAGTGACCTAAAATACATAAATATAATTTTACTTACCGAAAAACATGAAGTGGAGACTCCTTTGACGCTCTATTAGTGCAATTAATACCACAGCAAGTCATTTTGTCCAACAATTGCACAAATAATATCCAAACAAGAACACACACACACAGAGACTCAAAATCCCGGAGCAGTTTCCAGGCCAGACCGAGGCTCTACTGAGGCCTTTCCACGGAGCTAGCTCTGTGGTCACGTGGGTCTGATGCTCATTAATTATACAGAATTTTAGGCTTTCAATACACTTAAACAGAAGAGTGAGAAAAAAATTCACCCCCCTCAGAGTTGTCATGAGCATAAACTAGATCATTTAAACCTAAAACATGTTCTGGTACCAGGCTGTAAACATGTTTATTTCTGCTGTGAAATTGGTATTTTTAACATGGGAGTCAATGAGGATTTGCTCGCTTCTGACACCAGCCCCTAGTGGATGAGGGTGGAACTGCAATTTTGGTACTTCCGGGATTGCTTCAATTTTTGAGCCGCGTTGTGGGGGCTTGGTAGTAACATTGCAGTAATTGTCTTATAAATGGCAATTGCGCCTTGGCGCAACATAGGGAGGTCTCATGATCTTGTGGGGAGTTACTGCTGAGCTCCAGCCGGCAACTCTATTGAAAATGAAAATAAACACAGACTGTACGTTTTTCTTTTTTAACAAAATCAAAACAGCTGAGACGCAAACAGGAGCGCTGCAGCATTCCTTTAGCTTCTCTTTGTTAGAGCTGAGCTCACATCGCCAGAGACTACCCGGGGACCGTGGTGGAAGACACCTTTAGGAGCGGCTAGTTAAAAAGACATAAATATTGCAGCTTCAGTTGCTATTAAAAGCTAAGTAATGCCCTAGGTAAATGGAAGTCCGCGGCCCCCATACCCCTTTTATGCCGCCATCACCTTATCTCTTATAAAAAAGGACTCTTGATTGCGCCACATTACCGCCACCACTTAAAACTACCTAAGGTTCTCTGGTGCCGCCACAGCGGTGCAGCAAATTGACGGCAGTGTTTTGTAAAGGTTAGTGAACAACAAATAAGAATTCAGAGGTTCAGCCATCACAGGCTCAGTGGCCAAGGAGTGTGTAGACCTGTGGCCCAGATTGCTTCTAATGCTGGCAGCATAGCCTGAGACTGACCTGTGTTTCAATACCAGGTACCAGTTACCGGGTGTTACTCCACCTGGACTAGGTACAGAGTGTTCCCACTTGGGTGGCCTCAGACACAGAACTTTAAGGCTCCCCCGCGGGAGGACATACAGCCGCCCATCAGTCACATCTGTATTTGCAAGGATGTGTGTGTAATCAGCCAGGCTGGGCAGAGTGGAGAGAAGTTGTGCCCGATGCTAGTGTGACCCTATTAATTCAGCTTAATTCAGTTAATTTCTGTAGCAACAAATCACGACAAGAGTCGTCTCAAGGACCTTCACACAGTAAACATTCCAGCACAGGTCAGGTCATTGAGGTTTAAGGTCGTCTTTATTAATCCTCAAGGGGGAAATTAAATTAAGGCAATCAGTAAAAAGTTTCCTATATAAGTAGGGCTGCACAATATATCCAAAAATTATCGTCATCGCGATAACAGGACGTGCGATAGGCCCATCGCAAAACACGGCAAAAACAGCGATAAATGTTTGGTTCAAACATTTCCATCCGTGTCATACATCAGCTTTTTGTAAACCAGCTCTGTTTTTTATGCGGAAGTATTATTTGACCAATCAAATGTAGTCCTTCTGATATGCGGCCAATCAGATGGTTCCATTCACGTAATACACCCGCCCCCTACGTAGACCCTTTTGGAAAGCAACACCCGAACAGAGTTTGCGGCACTGTTCCCGGTGTTGCCAACCTAGCGAATTTGTCACCATTTCTAACGACTTTTAAGACCCCCTTAACGACTTTTTTTAAAAAAAATAAATAAATAAAAACGCCTAGCGACAAATCTGGCGACATTTCTGACCCCCCTCAGCTACTTTGACTACAACTTTGTAGCAGACTTTACCTGCAGATGAGATATGCATCTGAAGCGACAGGACCGTCCTTCCTTCCAGAGGATCAGAAAGAAAATGATCTGCGCATGTGCGTGCAGCATGATCACGCTGCCCCCGTTGGCCAATCAAACCTTTTGTGGGTTTTCTTTCACAAGTCCATTACTTGAGATAGCCACCGGAGCTACATAAAGGGCGACCGCTCCTTCCGCCATCCAGCCTTATTTCGGCAGCTGAGCTCGGCTGGCACCAGCGTCGCACTCACCCATGGCTTCTCGCACCACTTGTGGTGCATTCACAGAACATTGGAACTCTATGATGAGTTCAGTAACGTAGCACATTTAAAACTTTTATAAAAAACAGAATAATAATGTAAGTCATTGGCAGTTTGCATGTAACGTTTCTGAATACTAAATACGGCCTGCTTCTTTTTACACAAAAGTACCAAAAACAACAAAACCAAACAAAATATATATATATATATATATATATATATATATATATATATATATATATATATTATCTTTTAGGTCAATTTATAGCACTGAATCACAACAGAAGAACACATCTCAAGGCACTTGAAAACTATAACAGAAAATTCATTTTAATTCGATCATACATACATTCCTATCAATTTAATATTTTTGTGTTTAAGAGTTCCATTCTCTACAGAAAAAATATAAATATTCCTTCTATTTTTTTGTGCCATCTTTCCTTGATGTTTTAAAGGCTGCTGTCTTGTATTCTATGGGGTTTTTATTTTAATAAAATATTAAAAAAAAGAAATTAAATAATTTTTTCAATAAAATCACGTGGGTTTTATTTGATTTACTCTGCAAGACCGGTGAAGTCATGACGCAAACGTGGTGACGTCATCACGCAAACCAGATGACGCCATTGCGTTGTATGCAAATTAGCACGTGACGTCATTTGGCGACATCTAGTGACTTTTGCGGGGAACTTCAGCTACTTTCAGTCAAAGTTGGCAACACTGGCCGTTCCTTGTTCCTCATGCTGGCTCAGAGCAACGAACGCACTTTGTGCTGATGTTTCTGGATTCAGCGCTGCTTTCAAACGTGAACGTGAGTCCGCTCGGTGTCGGTAATCATTTTTACCGGCCTGACTCCGACGCGTGCCGGTGAACCAACCTACCTTCATGTCGCTAGTGTTAGCCCCAGGCTCCGGTTAGCTTCCAGCTAAAAGGCTACAGCACTCTCCTCCCAGTCCCACCCTGCTAAAGAGGGCCTGGAAAAGTTCCCCCACACATCAAAGTGATTTTTCATTTATGAGCTTTTATAACCTTGTTAATCAGGATAGTTGATTTGCTGCTGCACATAAACTGTCAGTCAGAAGTTCTGCTAGCCGGTTATCTTAAGAGGAGCTAGTTCAGTTTGTTAGCTTGTTATCAGAATCATAGTTGCAGTTTCATCATCTGAGCTGCTTTTTAAGATCTAGGTAAACTTGTTCAATTTGGGGTTAAAAACAAACGTTTTCACATATTTTCCATGTAGTTTTTTGCCAGTTCCTCTTCTGAAAGGTAGACAATTGTTTTTCTGTTTCCCTCAGAAAATCTTAATGTCCTCCTAGTTTGGCCCAGCACAGTTCACTTCCCAGTTACAGCAACAGCCTTATATCATAACCACATAAGTGGAGAAAATGTTCAGTAGCAATGAGAGAATTTGCGGTTGCATTTAAGTGATGTTAACTATTATTTAACATTTAAACTTATTTTCAGATTTTTTTTATTTATTCTAAAACCCTGGTAAGGGATGTTTTTCTGTATTTGGAGCATCAGAAAAAGTTTTATGGTGGAGGTGATGTTTTAAAGTCACTGAGAAACTGCATGCATGCAGTTTGTTGTTTTGCTGCTAATACAGTAGCAGGTGCAGCTGCTAATACAGTAGCAGATGCAGCTGCTAATGCAGTAGCAGGTGCAGCCGCTAATACAGTAGCAGGTGCAGCTGCTAATACAGTAGCAGGTGCAGCCGCTAATACAGTAGCAGATGCAGCTGCTAATGCAGTAGCAGGTGCAGCCGCTAATACAGTAGCAGGAGCAGCCGCTAATACAGTAGCAGGAGCAGCCGCTAATACAGTAGCAGGAGCAGCCGCTAATACAGTAGCAGGTGCAGCCGCTAATGCAGTAGCAGGTGCAGCCGCTAATACAGTAGCAGATGCAGCCGCTAATGCAGTAGCAGGTGCAGCTGCTAATACAGTAGCGGGTGCAGCTGCTAATACAGTAGCAGATGCAGCTGCTAATACAGTAGCAGGTGCAGCTGCTAATACAGTAGCAGGAGCAGCTGCTAATACAGTAGCAGGAGCAGCTGCTAATACAGTAGCAGGTGCAGCTGCTAATACAGTAGCAGGTGCAGCTGCTAATACAGTAGCAGGAGCAGCTGCTAATACAGTAGCAGGAGCAGCTGCTAATACAGTAGCAGGTGCAGCTGCTAATACAGTAGCAGGAGCAGCTGCTAATACAGTAGCAGGAGCAGCTGCTAATACAGTAGCAGGTGCAGCTGCTAATACAGTAGCAGGTGCAGCTGCTAATACAGTAGCAGGTGCAGCTGCTAATGCAGTAGCAGGTGCAGCTGCTAATACAGTAGCAGGAGCAGCTGCTAATACAGTAGCAGGTGCAGCTGCTAATACAGTAGCAGGAGCAGCTGCTAATACAGTAGCAGGTGCAGCTGCTAATACAGTAGCAGGTGCAGCTGCTAATGCAGTAACGGGTGCAGCTGCTAATACAGTAACGGGTGCAGCTGCTAAGAGCAAGATGGCGCCTGTGTTCGGCCACGCCACTGCTCGACTCCTATTTTTGATTGTGTTCACAATATACGCGGTCATTTCAGCCCAATTTTCATGTGGCTTTGTTTCTGCTGTACGGAGTTACGATCGTGGTTCTCTTCTTTGTATAAAAGAGTCTATGGAGTTCCTCTTTTATGAACAGCGCAAGTTCCAACAAACATTTCCGCCTCCGTTCGTTTGTTCATCCGACTCACCTGAGTACCAGCTGGTGTGCCGCGCCCCAGGCAGAAAGAGGAGATCGAGGAAGCGGGGATGCAGGTCTGGTGTTCAAGTCAAGTAGAGGCGGGCTTCTTTGGGAGTCGCAGCTCCGGATCGCCCGTCCAGGTGTTTGCGGAGGATCCCTTGTGTCGACCGGCGCTGTGGCGGTGGGACGCTCCCCCCGTCATCCTTCCGGATCGTCGCGCCTGCTGTCCTGCACCCGGTGCGGAGTTGTTTTTCTGACTTGGATGTGCTGTTACCTTGCAGCCCTGTGTTTACACCGGTGGATCAGCTGATGCCTTCCCGGGTACGCTGGAGATCACGTGATCGCGTCTCCTGCTTACGACCGATCCTGCTGAATTCAGCTCCTAAGCCTTTGACAGCTCTCTCCTGCCGGTTTGGTCTGTTTAATGCTCGCTCTATTGCGAATAAATCATTCTCTTTGAATGAACTTTTCTTCAGTCAAACTCTGGATTTTATGTTCTTTACTGAGACATGGCAGAGAGAAGGTGAATATATTCATCTCAACGAACTCTGCCCCGCTGGCTGCGCTGTTTTTGGGATGCCCCGCCCCTCCCGCCGCGGAGGAGGTCTTGCAGTTGTTTTTAAGGAGACTTTTATCTGCAAAGTGTTAAACACTCAAGCTTTTACTTCTTTTGAATCACAGACAATCAAGATTGGTTCATCTATTCCATTTTACTGTGTGCTGATTTATCGCCCACCTGGACCAGCCACAGCTTTTCTTAAGGATTTTAGTGATTTTTTATCTTCTATCATAAAGCTGGAAAATGTTTTAATTCTGGGAGATTTTAATATTCATATTGATGACAGCACTTCTGGCCCAGCAGTGGAACTTTTAACAATGACTGAATCTTTCAATTTTGAGCAGCATGTCTCTGGCCCCACCCATCAAAAAGGCCATACTCTAGACCTTGTGTTTTCCCTTGATCTGAATATTTCCAATCTTTGTGTGAAGGATGTCCACATGAGTGACCATAGCTGTGTTTTATTTGATTTACTCTTTAATCTTGAGTCTACGCCTTCTGTGGTCATCCCACAAAGGCGCATTATTTCAGAGAATACAGCAGCTAGATTCATTGAGATGTTTGACTCCAATTTGTTTTTGGAATCTCAGGATGTGGACAGCCTTATTCACAGCCTAAATAGTCGCTGTAAATCCATTTTGGATGTGGTTGCTCCTTTTAAATCTAACAGGGTAACTCGGAAACCATTTTCTCCTTGGATAAATGAGCATTCAGAACTTGAAAAGACTGTGCAGGAAAACGGAACGCCTGTGGAAGTCCACTAAACTCGAGGTCCATAGGCTGTACCTTAAGGACCTTATGCTTTCTCTAAATGAGCTGATAAAAAAATCCAGGTCTGAATACTTCCGCAAACTGATTATCCAAAACAAGAAAAAACCACAAGTTTTATTTGACACTATTAGCTCTATTGTGGCTCCTGCTGCGCCTCTTACACCTGTTTTCAACAAAGCAGATGCAAACAAATTCCTTAATTACTTTGTTGATAAAATTCAAAATATCAAAGACAAACTCCCATCTTTTCAGTCATGTAATGATGATATTGATGAACTCCCTGCGCACGCGTGGTCCTCTTTCTCACCTGTAACACAGGATGATATTTTAGCTTTGGTAACCACAATGAAGCCCTCTTTTTGCCTGGCTGATGTCTTACCTTGTAAACTCCTTTCAAAAGTATTTGATGCCATTGGTCCCTGGGTTACCAGAATGTTTAACCTGTCCCTTTCTTTTGGCGTTTTCCCTAGCTGTTTTAAACATGCTTTTGTGGAACCCCTACTCAAAAAATCTAATCTGGATCCAACAGATCCTAAAAATTTTAGACCGATATCAAAACTCCCTTTCCTGTCCAAAGTCTTAGAGAAAGTGGTATCTGAACAACTGGTTTCCTTCTTACAGGATCGCAATATCTTTGACAGGTTTCAGTCCGGTTTCCGTAAGCACCACTCTACGGAAACTGTGCTGCTTAAAGTGTCCAATGACATCTTGATGTCCGCAGACTGGGAAATGCACGGTCCTAGTTTTACTAGACCTTTCGTCCGCATTCGACACGGTTAACCATGAGATCTTGCTGAGTAGGCTCCGCGAGTTGGTTGGGTTGTCAGGTTCTGTCCTGGCGTGGTTTACGTCCTATTTATCCGGGAGAAGCCTAAGTGTCTCAGTCAACCAGATCCTGTCTGACCCAACTGATCTACGGTGTGGAGTACCCCAGGGCTCAGTTTTGGGCCCGGTTTTGTTCTTGTTGTACATCCTTCCTTTAGGAAACCTAATCCAGGAGTTTGCCGATGATGTTTCCTATCATCTCTTTGCTGATGATCTTCAGCTGTATTGTTCTTTCAAGCCTTCTGACGTTAAAAAATTGCATTCTCTATTATCTTGTTTTGAGCGAATCAAACAGTGGCTCGGTGCAAATGCCTTACGGCTGAACTCAGACAAAACTGAAGTACTGGTGATTGCCCCCGATAATGCTGTTCCAGGGATTCACCAGCAGTTAGGTGATCTGAGTTTGTCTGTAAAACCTACCCTTAGAAACCTTGGAGTTTTCTTTGACAAGGGAATGTCTCTTGAACATCACTCAAAGCAGTTAACTAGAAACTGTTTTTACCACTTGAGACAAATTTCTAAACTCAGAACAATGGTGTCTAAAGCTGATCTTGAGTTGATTATTCACGCGTTTACATCATCCCGTTTAGACTACTGTAATAGTTTATTTTCTTGTCTAAACAAAAAAGAGCTGTCCCGCTTACAACAAGTCCAGAATTGAGCAGCTAGAATTCTGACCCGTGACAACAGAAGGGCCCACATTACCCCCATTTTAAAAGCTCTTCATTGGCTTCCAATCACATTTCACATAAATTTTAAAATTCTTGTGCTGACTTTCAGAGCGCTGCATGGTCTGGCTCCATTGTACGTTCAAGACATGCTCTGCCCTTACACGCCTTCTCGCAGGCTGAGATCATTGGATCAAAACCTTTTAATGGTCCCACGTACTCAGTTCAGGACACGAGGAGATCGCTCATTCCAGGCCGTCGCTCCTAGGCTCTGGAATGAGCTACCTCTGTCTTTACGCTCAATCGACTCAGTTGATGTTTTTAAGAGCAATCTTAAAACCATTTGTTTCTCCAGGCATTTTAAACTTAGTCTCATTCAGATTGGTTTTATTTGACACTATGTATATTGTGGCTGTATTTTACTGTATTTATATGTTGTTGCCTTTTAACTTGTGAAGCACTTTGTGACCTTTTTGTCTGTGAGAGGTGCTATACAAATAAAGTTACTTACTTACTTACTTACTAATGCAGTAACGGGTGCAGCTGCTAATACAGTAACAGGTGCAGGTGCTAATACAGTAGCAGGTGCAGCTGCTAATACAGTAACGGGTGCAGCTGCTAATACAGTAGCGGGTGCAGCTGCTAATACAGTAACGGATGCAGACGCTAATGCAGTAGCGGGTGCAGCTGCTAATACAGTAACGGATGCAGACGCTAATGCAGTAGCGGGTGCAGCTGCTAATACAGTAGCAGGTGCAGCTGCTAATGCAGTAGCAGGTGCAGCTGCTAATGCAGTAGCAGGTGCAGACGCTAATGCAGTAGCGGGTGCAGCTGCTAATACATTAGCAGGTGCAGACGCTAATGCAGTAGCGGGTGCAGCTGCTAATACAGTAACGGGTGCAGCTGCTAATACAGTGCAGCTGCTAATGCAGTAGCGGGTGCAGCTGCTAATACAGTAGCAGGTGCAGACGCTAATGCAGTAGCGGGTGCAGCTGCTAATACAGTAACGGATGCAGCTGCTAATACAGTAGCGGGTGCAGCTGCTAATACAGTAGCAGGTGCAGACGCTAATGCAGTAGCGGGTGCAGCTGCTAATACAGTAACGGATGCAGCTGCTAATACAGTAGCGGGTGTAGCTGCTAATACAGTAACGGATGCAGACGCTAATGCAGTAGCGGGTGCAGCTGCTAATACAGTAATGGATGCAGCTGCTAATACAGTAACGGATGCAGACGCTAATGCAGTAGCGGGTGCAGCTGCTAATACAGTAGCAGGTGCAGACGCTAATGCAGTAGCGGGTGCAGCTGCTAATACTGTAACGGATGCAGCTGCTAATACAGTAGCAGGTGCAGCTGCTAATGCAGTAGCGGGTGCAGCTGCTAATACAGTAGCGGGTGCAGCTGCTAATACAGTAGCGGGTGCAGCTGCTAATACAGTAGCGGGTGCAGCTGCTAATACAGTAACGGGTGCAGCTGCTAATACAGTAGCGGGTGCAGCTGCTAATACAGTGCAGCTGCTAATGCAGTAGCGGGTGCAGCTGATAATACAGTGCAGCTGCTAATGCAGTAGCGGGTGCAGCTGCTAATACAGTAACGGGTGCAGCTGCTAATACAGTAGCGGGTGCAGCTGCTAATACAGTGCAGCTGCTAATACAGTAACCGGTGCAGCTGCTAATACAGTCGCGGGTGCAGCTGCTAATACAGTAGCGGGTGCAGCTGCTAATACAGTGCAGCTGCTAATGCAGTAGCGGGTGCAGCTGCTAATACAGTAGCGGGTGCAGCTGCTAATACAGTGCAGCTGCTAATACAGTAACCGGTGCAGCTGCTAATGCAGTAGCGGGTGCAGCTGCTAATACAGTAACGGGTGCAGCTGCTAATACAGTAGCGGGTGCAGCTGCTAATACAGTGCAGCTGCTAATACAGTAACCGGTGCAGCTGCTAATACAGTAGCGGGTGCAGCTGCTAATACAGTAGCGGGTGCAGCTGCTAATACAGTGCAGCTGCTAATGCAGTAGCGGGTGCAGCTGCTAATACAGTAGCGGGTGCAGCTGCTAATACAGTAACGGGTGCAGCTGCTAATACAGTAGCGGGTGCAGCTGCTAATACAGTAGCGGGTGCAGCTGCTAATACAGTAGCGGGTGCAGATGCTAATACAGTAGCAGCTGCAGCTGCTAATACAGTAGCGGGTTGCTAATACAGTAGCAGGTGCAGCTGCTAATACAGTAGCGGGTGCAGCTGCTAATACAGTAGCAGGTGCTGCTGCTAATACAGTAGCGGGTGCAGCTGCTAATACAGTAGCGGGTGCAGCTGCTAATACAGTAGCAGGTGCAGCTGCTAATACAGTAGCAGGTACAGCTGCTAATACAGTAGCAGGTGCAGCTGCTAATACAGTAGCGGGTGCAGCTGCTAATACAGTAGCAGGTGCAGCTGCTAATACAGTAGCGGGTACAGCTGCTAATACAGTAGCAGGTGCTGCTGCTAATACAGTAGCGGGTGCAGCTGCTAATACAGTAGCGGGTTGCTAATACAGTAGCAGGTGCAGCTGCTAATACAGTAGCGGGTGCAGCTGCTAATACAGTAGCAGGTGCTGCTGCTAATACAGTAGCGGGTGCAGCTGCTAATACAGTAGCGGGTTGCTAATACAGTAGCAGGTGCAGCTGCTAATACAGTAGCGGGTGCAGCTGCTAATACAGTAGCAGGTGCAGCTGCTAATACAGTAGCAGGTGCAGCTGCTAATACAGTAGCGGGTTGCTAATACAGTAGCAGGTGCAGCTGCTAATACAGTAGCGGGTGCAGCTGCTAATACAGTAGCAGGTACAGCTGCTAATACAGTAGCGGGTTGCTAATACAGTAGCAGGTGCAGCTGCTAATACAGTAGCGGGTGCAGCTGCTAATACAGTAGCAGGTGCAGCTGCTAATACAGTAGCAGGTGCAGCCGCTAATACAGTAGCAGGTGCAGCTGCTAATACAGTAGCAGGTGCAGCCGCTAATACAGTAGCAGGTGCAGCTGCTAATACAGTAGCGGGTGCAGCTGCTAATACAGTAGCGGGTGCAGCTGCTAATACAGTAGCAGGTGCAGCTGCTAATACAGTAGCAGGTGCAGCTGCTAATACAGTAGCAGGTGCAGCTTTATATGTTTGCAATAAAAATGTTATGTTGTAATGGAATTCATGCATTAGTTTTTGTTTGCTTTGAACCCAGAGCAGACGTCACACGCCAGACGACATCAACACTGCATACTTTAGTATTTGTTCATTTATCGTGAGTAATATCGATATCGCAAAATTAAGCACTGTTATCGAATATCGCAGGTTTTCCTAATATCGTGCAGCCCTATATATATAAAGAAGCCAGCAGGGTGCATCAAGTACCTGACTAGTTTCAGAGTCTTTACAGCAATCCTCATACTAAGCAAGCATGCAGCGTTTGGCTCCCTATTAGTAACCTTCTAACTGTGGTTAACCTCAGCATCGGCAGAAGGATTTAGTGGATTTTAAGGGTCAGACTTAAAGCTGTATATGGCTACGTTGTTTGTCCCTGACTGAAACTTTTTCTCCACCAGAAGGCACTGGCAGGCTCTTCTTTGAGTATTTTCGCATCCTGCAGCTACTGAAGCCCAAAGAGGACAACCCTCTGCCTTTCTTCTGGCTGTTTGAGAATGTGGTCTTCATGAACACCCACGACAAAGTCAACATCTGCCGTTTCCTTGAGGTTTGCTTAGTTTACATTGTTTTGATTAGAGACATTTGGTTTGAGAGTTTGTTGGACATTTAATTCAATCCTTGAACTTCTAGTTGCTGTTTTTGGAAACTATGTTGTTGAAGACATGAAGAGCTGAATGTCGCTGATACTTGTGTTCTTTTTCAGTGTAACCCAGTACTTGTGGATGCAGTCAAAGTGAGCCCGGCACACAGAGCTAGATACTTCTGGGGGAACATACCCGGGATGAGCAGGTGTGACTTTCCACACCCACTCCTTGTCCTACCTTAGATGGTTTCTGACTTGTTTGGTTTTATAGTTTTGCCGATTTTCCAGAGGGCAGCAGGGACTCAAGAAGTAGAGCTGGTGATCCAAATAATCAGAGGGTTGCTGGTTCAATCCCAAATCCTTCCTGGGAATTCTGCTGTTGTGTCATTGGGCAAGACACTTCAACTGATTTGCCTGTGTTGGACATGGTCAGATGATCCTATGGCCTCTGTCAGACTGCCCCAGGGCGGCTGTGGCTACCAAGCAGTCTACAGTCACCAGCAGCATATGAATGAATGAGGGATTATCTGTGGAGCTCTGAGTGCTTAGAAAAGCACCATGTATAGCATATCCATTATTATTATTAGTATCTGTCTCTTTGCTTTTGCATTTAAAGAACTTTTAGTTTTTGATTGTTTTATACAACAATTTCAAACTTTAGCTTTGATCTTTTCACCTGCAATGAGTCCAGTTTGTCGTTTCTTCTTGTCAGGCCCATCATCGCCTCCCAGAATGACAAACTGAGTCTCCAGGAATGTTTAGAGATAGGTCGAGAGGCCAGGGTGAGCCACAGTCTGTCTTCTATCAGCTTGGTTTTTATTGCGAGCAGCAATCACCATGGCCTGATGTCCTGTTGCAGGTAACCAAGGTGAGAACGATAACCACCAACCCAAACTCACTGAAGCAGGGTAAGGACGTGTCCCTGCTGCCGGTCCTGCAGAATGGAAGTGAGGACAACCTCTGGATCACGGAGCTGGAAAAGTATGTTCTGTGTGTGTGTGGGTGTTTGTGTGTGCGTGTTAACGGACAGCTGTACCAGTGTTTCTAAACCTTAGACTGGTAGAGAATAGGCACTAAGGTTAAAGTTTGACAAGAATAAATTTATTTTTATGCATTTAATCTACTGATTTATGTTGATAATTTCTCAAGACAACTTGAAGTGAGTTAATTTATAAATATTTTACGGGGGAAATATAGACATATATATCGTATATCGGAATTCAGCAAAAATATATTGAGATATAAGTTTTGGTCCATATCGCCCAGCCCTAGGTAGAACCTTAGTTGTTCTCATTGTTTTCCACAGAGGACTGAGAAATTTTGGTTTAGGCTACCTTCTGTAAATAAAACACTTATTTACCGTATTCATAGTCTGGCTGGTCCCACGACTTATACTCCGGAGCGACTTATACACCAAATTATGTATACCGCGCTGCTGCAGACCGGCTCCGGACCAGGAATAAGCTCCTCTGCCCCGCCATCACCTGCTGGAGCCTGTGGCAAGCTGCTGCGGGCTGGGCGGCTCCGACCCAGGAATGAGCTCCCCTGTCCCGCTGGGAGGGTTTCAAGCATCGCCATCACAAATACATTACTTACGTTATTTATAAAACCAGATAACGTGTATAATTTCAGATACAAACTTATCTTTAGGCATACATATTTTAGAACAACATTAAAGTTATTTTGTATTTCTGTTAACAGGTGTAAAAGTTTGGAATAAGCTAAGTGGGGATCTAAAGCAAAGTCCCACATTGCATAAGTTTAAAGATACATATACAAAGTTATACCAATGAATTATATGGAGGAGGAAGAAAAGATGTAAGGTGTTGCATTTGATTGTAGTTGTCTATTGTTGGTGAACTGGTAGGTGTGAATATTGGAAAGGGGGGGATATATAAAAAGTGTAATTTATGTTCGTGTGACCGAGGATAAAAACATGTTATAAGAAACTGGCTATGAAACACAGTGTAAGGAAAAGTAATTTTGTCTTACTTTGAAATTTGACTTGAGGGGATTATATAAACTACCAGAGCTTCTTTCCCTTCCAATTGAACATGTTCGACATACATACATATGTATATACATGTATATGTATATGTATATACATGTATATATATATGTATATACATGTATATATATATTCACGTGTATATATATATATATATATATATATATATATATATATATATACACGTGTATATACATGTGTATATACACGTGTATATTAGGGATGCACATCTCTCTGTGAAAAACGATTCAATATGAATCTAGATGCACAGGTTACGATTCAATTCAAAAACGATATCCTTTTATTACAGACCGATTCGAAACGGTTCGATTCGATTTTTAACGATTCGATACGGTAAGAATAACTAAACAATTAGATTCTCTAGTTTATATTCGTTGAACATATTTTATAAAGAAAATAACACAGTTCTGTTAAAGTGACAGTACCACATTTATTTTCAAATATGTAAAAAAAAACATGTCTTAAGCATTGTGGCTTTATGGCACTTGTAGGAAAAAGAAAAAAAGAAAAACAGAATACCAAAACCACATGTTACTATTCTTATTTTTAGGCATGGAGATATGTGGTTGGATTGCTGGATGGGAAGTCCAGAGGTAAAAGTAGCAAGACTAGTTATAAAAAAGTGCAAGATTTCAGCCTGAGCTTGTTTTGAACACTAGAGGTAGGTAACAAAGTGCAACATTTTCATGTAAACAAGTCACACACCTATAAACCGTAACCTGATGATTAGCTGATTAGCCTCATCTCAAAATGTAGCCTCAAGCCTGGGGAACCACAGTGGAACGACAAAGCAGCAACATCATTCTTAACTCAACAATGCTCAATAGTGGCAAGTGCTTCATGCACAAAATTAGAGTAAATAAATATAACTAAAATCAAACTGCTGCTTTTTGACCAGATAAAGGTATTTCTATCCAATCAGAAACTGAAAAATAGCTCACTTCACTTACAGAACGCCTGTGAATGTTCTCTGTCATTTTACTCCTGATCACTGTTGTTTTTTTTTTTTTTGGAGGGCAGATTTTTCTTCAGGAAAATGAGCTGATCCACATGCTCATGTTTGAGTAGGCTGCGTTTTGTGGAAACAATATCTCCAGCAGTACTGAACACCCGTTCAGAGGCCACACTAGTGGCTGGGATGCAGAGGTATCTTTTAGCAAGAGATGACAGCAGTGGCAAGTCCTGCTGCTCTTTCCACCACTGTAGAGGATTTTCTTCCAGAGGCAATGAAGCACGCTCTCTGTACCTTTTGACTTCTTCACTGGCCTTGTCTCTCACAGATGTAGCCGCCATCCTCACTTCAAAGTCTTTTCCCAACAGCTGGTCCAAGGCAGATATTTTCTTCTTTTTGAAAGGAGGGAGATCATCTAAAAAAAAACAAACAAAACAAAAAAAAAAAACAATTACCATATGTTACGGACTTTGTTTGCCATGCCTCAGTGGTGCTTTACTTTGTAGCTGACATAACCCAATCATATCTTTATTCATCTGATGTTCAGAATGAATTACTCTTGTAAACATATGATTAAACCCGGTCTTTGCATGCTAATTCTCATATTTTATGTGTTTTTGTAATATGGTAATATTTTAGATCTGTAGCATGAGTTTATACTAGCGTCAACCCATTATTGATCACGGTATAAAATATACAAACCTTCTGGCTCATGTTGGGTCTGAGGGGCATCAATCCTGATGCCCAGCTCTCCAAGGGCAGGTTCAGTCTGGCATGGAGTGGTCTGCAGTGGGCCTCCATGGACTGGATCCCCTGTTGCCAAAGCCTAGAAAAATGAAATATAAAAGACAGCTTGTGTACAAAATCAAACAAACATTAACAGTAGTCAGGATAAATCTAATAATACCAAATTATAGATTAATACAATGCACTGTAATGTGTATGTTTAGAACAAAGCTCATTTACAAACCACAAAATACACAATACAGTATTATGTATTTTAACAAAATTAATTAAATGATGAGGTGTTTCCAGGTGTACCTTGTTATGCAGGGATGTAGCTTTTGCTGTTATGTTTGCGAACGTCCGCTCAGCATCATGGTCCGTCAGGAAGGGCAGAGACTTGAAGCGGGGATCCAGAGCTGCTGCAGTGTGGAACAGATCCTCCAGGCCAGTGTAGCGCTTCTCCAAGTCCTCTCTGAATGCTTGTTTCATCTCTCTGATTACTACCGAGTCTTCATCTGCTGCTTCAAATGTCTTTTTAAGCTTTTCTCTGACAGGGGAAATCACTGAGAGTGTGGGCCGCTTGTCTTCACACATGCTGATCGTCACAAGTTTGACTGGCACCATCAGCTTCACAATGTCTTCAACATCACAGAAGTCTTTGTCCTTCAGAGTGTTAAGCTCTTCTCCTCTTCTGAGATCCCTGGACATGAGTGCAGCAGAGATGGCAGGCTGTTGTTCGAGTACCCGTTCAAGCATAATCTGGGTACTATTCCACCGGGTGGACACGTCTTGGATGAGTTTGTGGGTAGGCAAAGCAAGTTGTTTCTGTTTGTCTTGTAGAATTTCTGCTGCCCTGACACTGCGGTGAAAAAAGCCAACCACTCTTCTCACCTTTCCCAGCAACCTTGCTACTGTGTCCATTTTGAAGGCTTTCTGTGTGGCCAGATTTATAGTGTGTGCAAAGCACATGAGGTGAGGAGTCATTTCTGCTTCCACGCCAGCTAAAACCATGTTTGTGGCGTTGTCAGTCACCAGGGCTGGCTCTTTATCTAGAATCTTCCAGTCAACACATGCCTGTTTCAGCAGAGCACCTACATTCTTCCCAGTGTGGGATCCTTTGAATGCCCGGGTCTGTAAGACGTAAACATGTAACTCCCAATCCGGAGCGATGTGTTGGGCTGTGATGGTCACATATGACTCCGTCGCACATGACGTCCAAGCATCAGTAGTTATTGCCACTCTTTCTGCTTTTGCCAGTTTTTCTTCAACTTGGCTCTTAACCTGGGCATACAGCGCTGGCATACACGTGTTGGTGATATGATTTCGGGACGGTATCTTATATCTGGGCTCTAATGTATGAATCAAATCTTGAAATCCTTCCCACTCGACAATATTGTAAGGACATAATCCTTTGGCAATAAAACGTGTTATTGATGCCGTGATTTCCCTAGCGCGTGCTGAGTTTTGACCAAGTCGCTGGAAAAAAGTAGGAATGGCGTTCTCCGTCCTTGCCTGTTTGCCACTGGTTCCTGCACGCTTCTGCTCGGTAAACTCACCGTACTCTTCACCGTGTTTTCTCTTTGCATGCTGGTCCAGATTTGTAGTGCTCCCGGAGTAGGTCAACGAGGCTCTACAAAGTTTACAAATAGCATGGCTTCTGTCGAGCTTCCCCGCCATCTTATAAAACCCAAACACTGTCCAAACCTTGGATTTTTGTTTTCCCGGTGCGTTGAAAATCTGTCTCGGTGTATTATCACGTCTTTCGCCCAGGCTAATGTTGTTGGTCTCCGCCTCCTCCATTTTTCGTGTTGTCATTTGAGCTAACAGCTAGTCACTGGCAGCTATCGTGTTTAGCGGGGTAGCTGCTTCTTTGGGTTTGCGGGGTAGCTTAAGCTCTCGCGATGTTTTAGCGATTCTGGCGCCTGGCCTACGTATGATGCAGCCAAACGACTCAAAATCTCGCGATACCCGATCGATGACTCTAGAACCGATTCATCTATGAGTTCAGGTCTTTTCCCTATCGATTGAGGAGGCTGCTACCGATGCACCCAAATCTCTCACTTGTTAACAGAATATCCGGTCGCATCGGTTTATCTCTCACAACCCTAGTGTATATACATATGTATATACACGTGTATATACATATGTATATACATGTGTATATTAGGGCTGGGACTTGATTAAAAAATTTAATCTAATTAATTACAAGCTTTGTAATTAATTAATCTCAATTAATCGCATTTTAATCGTTCAGGAAAATGTGCTCTCAAAGTAAAACTTTTAATTAAAATTATGAGATAGAGAATCAAACATTAGACATGGTTATTACTGTAAACTAAAGCTTTTATTAAAAAATGCATTTTAATTATTCAAATGTCACTGTGTGATATGAAACAAAACCCAAATCAACAAAAATTTATAATTACAAATAGAAAACACCTGCAAAGGGTTCCTGAGCCTTTAAATAGTCTCTCTGTCTAGATGAATGACTGAAATAAATTTGACTTTGCACCAGATTCTAATTTTTCCAGTTTCACTTGTTTGTATAATTGGGAGTTTTTATAAGCATTTCTACTCATAATGTAGTAAAAACACATAAATAATAATCCTTCAAAATGACATGTTATAAGAAACTGGCTATGAAACACAGTGTAAGGAAAAGTAATTTTGTCTTACTTTGAAATTTGACTTGAGGGGATTATATAAACTACCAGAGCTTCTTTCCCTTCCAATTGAACATGTTCGACATACATACATATGTATATACATGTATATGTATATGTATATACATGTATATATATATACACGTGTATATATATATATATATATATATATACATATATATATATATATATACATATATATATATATATATATATATATATATATATACACGTGTATATATATATATATATATATATATATATACACGTGTATATACATATGTATATACACGTGTATATACATATGTATATACATGTGTATATACATATGTATATACATGTGTATATTAGGGCTGGGACTTGATTTAAAAATTTAATCTAATTAATTACAGGCTTTGTAATTAATTAATCTCAATTAATCGCATTTTAATCGTTCAGGAAAATGTGCTCTCAAAGTAAAACTTTTAATTAAAATTATGAGATAGAGAATCAAACATTAGACATGGTTATTACTGTAAACTAAAGCTTTTATTAAAAAATGCATTTTAATTATTCAAATGTCATTGTGTGATATGAAACAAAACCCAAATCAACAAAAATTTATAATTACAAATAGAAAACTCCTGCAAAGGGTTCCTGAGCCTTTAAATAGTCTCTCTATCTAGTTGAATGACTGAATTAAATTTGACTTTGCACCAGATTCTAATTTTTCCAGTTTAACTTGTTTGTATAATTGGGAGTTTTTATAAGCATTTCTACTCATAATGTAGTAAAAACACATAAATAATAATCCTTCAAAATGACAGTAGAGCAGGCACAAATATGATCTAGGACTTAACTGTACTAACTTTTAACACCAGAGCAGGCGTGACATATTCTGAGAATGATCAGGAACACTAACTGGTTCCAGTTGGATGACTGGAGGATGATGGGATGATAAAAGATCATGGCGAGGAAATAATGATCTGACGAACAGGTGAGCGGACCTTCCTTATATGGGAAGTCCTGATGTTAAGAAGGAGATGCTGCAGACCCGCAGATTCACGCCTGCAGCAGAGAATCTGGTGTGATCTCCAGCCTGATCACAACTTCCTCGTACCTCCCTGCCCCTGATGCACTTAAGCATCCGCCCCTTAGCTGATGACAGCTTCAACACACCTGCTGCTTAATGATAGTAATGCATGTGATGTTAGACAGAGACTCGTCTCAGAAACAGAACTGTTTAGAAAATCATCAGAAAAGTTTCAGAGTGTTTCTGTTTTAACTTAAACTTCTGTTTTCAACTTTAAGACACGTTGTCTGTGATTGTTTACAGAGTAGTGAGAACACGGAGCGTTCTCCCAGCGGAAGCCAGGTGCCTCTCGTTTGTCTGACTACTTTCATAAACTACTGTTAGGGCACAGAATTATTCTGTCTGGTGCTTTCAGCGCTGCACAGATGTTAAGTAAATGTTAAAAATATAGCTTACCGCAACTTTTGTTAAGTTCCCGTTGCCACCGGGCAGCCGCAGCAGAGACGATCTCTGAAAAATGTCCGCGACACGGGCTCCGTTGTTGTCTGGAAGTTTTGTTTCCGAAGTTAAGAAAAGAGGCGGACGTGCTTCCTAAATCCTGCATCAGTCCAAGCAAGGCAACTTCTTTCTGTTTTTATTCCGTTTTAGTAGCCATTAGCGCTGTGCATTGTTGTGTGCGTCAGTGATATTCAGTCTACGAGGAAATCGTGCAATGACAAAGGTTCTGCCGTGCTTGAAATGCAAGCTGCGATTAAATGCGTTAATTTTTTTAACGCGTTATTTTTTTCTAATTAATTAATCGTAATTAACGCGTTAAAGTCCTGGCCCTAGTGTATATATATATATATATATACATGTGTGTGTGTATATATATATATATATACTCTGTCAGTGCGCCCCAGGGCAGCTGTGGCTACATCGTAGCTCATCCCCACCAGTGTGTGAATGGGTGAATGACTGGTTGTGTTGTAAAGCGCCTTGGGGGGTTTCAGGACTCTAGAAGGCGCTGTATCAAATACAGGCCATTTACCATTTGTCCTTCAGGTGGAGGTGGACTGCAGAGTTCTGACCTGAAGAGGCGGCTCTCCTGTGTTGTTATGTTCTTGTGTACTTGTTGTTTAGTTTCTCTAATGTAAACATCTGGACAGTGCTCCTACACTGGACTGCATAAACGACCCCACTGAGCTTCTGTTTGGGTGTTGTGTCTTCTGGATGGACCAGGTTCTGTCTGAGGGTGTTGCTGGGTTAAAGTTTACCGGGATGTTGTGTTTGGAGAAGATTCTTCTAAGTTTCTCTGAGACTCCTGCCACGTATGTGATGATGGTGCCTTTGTGTAAAGGGTGTTGTTGTTAGGTTGGTAGCAGAGCTCTCATGTTTAGTGTTGAGTTCAGTGAGATCATGGAATGGGATCAAGAATTTCCTACTAACAGGAAAAAGATCTCAGCTAACATAGCTGTAGACAATGTTTGGGAGAATACTTTGTAAATTTATTTAGTTACAGAATACTTGCTTTAAATGTATTCTGTTACTTTGTTTAATCTTGGTATTATATTCAGAATACTTAGAATACTTTGCCATGAAAACAGCATTTAGGTCTATTAAATGTCACAAAATGTGTTGATAGCTCCTCCCGCAGGAAAGCAGGGCATATTAATGCTGAATGTCATGTACCGACTGGGAGAAAGGTAAAACAATGAAATTATTTTTATTTATTTATCAAACAGTCAATAGAAACTATATTTCTGTTTCTGTGAGAAAGTGCTTGAACATTGCGCAGCGTTACTATCTGCAAGAAAATGTAGTCGAGACAAAACGCTTCTAAATTATTGGGACTGGCCAATCACAGCACACTTATTTAGAAAAGACGATGTATTGTTTTTATTTTTTGTGTGTTTTGTAGTTTTTCCACGATGGAATGGCGGACTGCCTCATTGACAGACATCTAAAGTAGTCCAATCACAGCGCTCTATATGTTTGATGGGCCAATCCTAGCACTCTTGGGGGGGTGTCGCGCTCTGTGCTCCTCCATGAGAGCGGGGCTGGGGGGTTGCACACGTTCCGCTGGTGTTTCTCACCAGTATCAGCTGATGGAGAGCTCTAGTTTTGTTGTTGTTGTGTCGTTCGTGTCAGCGGACACGGTAGGATCGGGGAGGGGGGCGGGGCATGACGCTTAGCCTGGCGGGCCGCCAGGCTTGTAAAGCGATGGGGGAAACCCCGCTCTTACAGAGCTGTCTTTAGTGAGCTCAAAGTCAGTTTGGTTGTACACCTGTGTGATGACAATAAAGGATGTTGAATCCTGAGTACTGCTAAATGTACTTCCTGAATGAGTGACCTTTTAAGGCTAAAATAACAAATTCAGACAGAAGGACGACTTCTTTCTTCCTTTTTAATGCATGGCCTCACCAGCTGGTATCAAAACAGGACTCAGTATTGGAAGATGATCAATAACCAAACAACTTGGACTCGGATCAGGGGCATAAATGTGGTTAAAACATCTCTAGATATAAGTCAGCTTTAAAAACTAAAACTATTATTCATGAACTAACATTAACTCCAAATAATGACACTAAATGATATATTTTCCTAGTTTATTATGTTGTTTGAAACCGAGGGTCTCGTTATCTGAATTTAGAAACTTGTTGGATCATGAATCTGTTTAAAAGTGTTGCTCTTTATGTGCCCCTTTTTACCTTTGAGCCCCCGCCCCTTGAAAGGTCTCTGCACGGCCCTGGTGTTAACTAGCTATTACCTCCGACAGAACGTTACTCTGGTCCAGAATATTTTACTGAGGATTTACATGAAGAACATCAGACTCCTTAAACTCAAACCAGGTCTGTACAACCGTCGTCTTTACTGACTCCCACATCTCCGGCTGTTGCCTTTAGAGGTAATAAAACCTGGAATCCGTGCTGGACCCCCCGGCAAGTACAGACTTGAACACATTCGCCTAAATATTTCTGCAATGATCAGATTTGATTTTACCAGCAGTCCTGGCTCATTCTTTCTCTCACTTAGTCGAGTAATATTTCATATTTGACTTTTAGCTGTAGGGCATTCAAACATCAGAAGAGAAGCCTGATAAACTAATTGCTGCTGCCTTTTCCCTCCAGAATCTTTGGATTTCCCAAACATTACACTGATGTGAGGAACCTGAACCGACAACAGAGGCAGAAGCTGCTGGGGAAGGCGTGGAGCGTTCCCGTCATCCGTCACCTTTTTGCCCCCTTGAAGGAGTACTTTGCTTGTGAGGAGCTTCCTCTCCTGACCGTCCCCAGCACGTCCAGCTCCGTCTCTCCCCCACTGCCCCACACTCTGCAGACCTCCACCAGCTTCCAGCAGTAGGGGAGTCTCCATCTCCATAGTCTGACAGAATGTTTAGTGTTTAGTTCATTTCAGATTATTTTTCTTGAATCTTTTATACTTTTTAAAGACACTACAAAATACACACACACACACACACACACACACACACACACACCACACACACACTTGATTTTCATGGTGCTGTATAGGTCCTGTAGCAGTTGATGAGCAGAAACTGGGGATGCACCAGTATAATAATGGTTTGATATGTTTGCCTACACTAGTGGCCACAGCACCTACGTTACCTCTGTGCTTCAGTCGAACGATGTACACTCCCAGGCTGCATCACTCGCATGGCCAGCCCCCTCTGAAACTCACACTCAAATATACTAGGATGTTATAATATAACCAGCCCTGTTTTCCAACAACACTACTCAGAACAAAAGGAGCAGGGAATCAGCAAACCGTGTGAGGTGATCTGTATGCCGCACAAAAACACGTCACAGCAAAGCCATGAACCGTCTACTTAGTCTCTGGCCTTCTGTCGGACTCTGAACGATGAAATGGCTGCAGGCAGGACGCTCTGGAGCAGCCAGTGACTCCGCGCCCTGGCCTTGTAGTGGTCAACAAACGCGTTTCCAGACCAAGTCAGCCTGCTAAGAAGCACAAGGTAGGAAAGAGGAGGGAAATACTGAAAGGTTGCTGCTAGAAATGGCAGCCTGACCGAACCACACCCATCAGGGTCACGCTGAGTGTTGCTGTTGGAAAACCTCGGTAACATCAACTGATGATGGTCCTTATGCTGGTTTATTGTGTGCCTACCCCACTTTCCCACTTTTACTGGCTTTTTGCCACATGTGGCTGCAGATGAGTCAATAATCAGGTCAGGAAACGTTGAATGTGATTAGATTGCACAACATTTTTGCACATAATTCCGGGTGAACACATGAATGTGGTTTGAATGAGGCATAGCTGTGAAGTGTCATACATGCTGGTTTAAACATGGTGGAACACGGCATGATGTCCTGTTTACGACAGATTTTAATGAATAAATTTTTTTTTCATTTCCAAATCTGAGCATTGATTTAATTATGAAATGGAAAAAATAATTGTTATTAAAGATTTCTTCTTTTTTGGGTTCAAAAGGAGTTATTTTTCCTACTGTACCTCCAATAGGACATGCTCTACTCCTGCAGGGAGAAGAGATGGAATTTGGATTGTTGTCGACATTCAGACACAACGAAAATATTCAAGGGTTAATATTAAAAACTGAAGTTATTTAATGTGTTCTCAAACTGTTAAAACATGAGGATCCAAGTCTAGACACTGTGTCCCTAACCTGTTAGGGTTGGGCGTTGAGCCTCGATTGGAAGCAGCACTGTCGTTTTTCCAAAATGTAAACATTTTGATTCCCTGTCGACCGACTAGAAGCCACGGCCCATCCTGAAATAAAGACATGATCAGAAAATTCTGATGGACTTTAGAAGCCAATCATACCACCTGTCTGTCACTTCTACTCTGCAGCAGCCCTCAGCGCAGCATCATGCCCCCCCCCCAACACACACACACACACTGCAGGCGTGCGGAGGCAGAAATGTAAACACACACATCAGCTGAGCTTTTACTCTTTGAGAGTGATGAAGTGTATCATGCAACGAAAGATACGGGCCAGAGGAAGCTCGCTGGATTAAACAGCTTAAAGAACGAACTCTGGGCAGAGAGAGGTGCAGTCTTAAGGCTCACTGCAGAAGTAAAAGCAGTCGAGGCATCAGCAGTCCAACGCAGCTACACTCGTCTGACCGTCAGAGCAAATAACCAGTAAAATAGAGTCATGCTAGATCAGCATTTCTCTGGTGGGTCTCACTGGGTCTGCCCACCAGGAGACGATACGGGGAATAATGAAATAATACACAAAACACTCGTTTGTGAAATGGTGTAGTACTTTTAGAAAACTTTAGTCTGTTGAGCGTTTTAATGTATTAAATCTGTTAGATTGTCACTGACCGCATTTACATTTCAGTTTTCCTAGGAATGGTTAGATGAGGCCGTGTGAAGTGGTTCAGTGCATCAGCCAAACTCACTATTGGGTCAACACTGCCTCCTGCTGGATCATAAACATCATTGCAGGCAAACGTAAGAGCGATACTACTGACATCAAGTCCTGGTGGGCCATTTTGTTCACCCACTGTGGTCCGGTCATTTTATTAACGTATTAAAGTTCAGTTGAACAAATGCAACAATTAAACAACTGAAAATATTATGAATGTTTTAAAAAGAATAATTTTGAAATGAAATTCTGGTGGATCAAGCAGAAACGGAGAGGAACAGGATGAAACAAGGAAATAAAACAAATACCTCATTTGCTGATATAAGAACAAAATGATCTCGCGGACCACCTTCTATTTTCTTTCCTGCTCCATTATGCATCAGTAGCTGAACACTGGAACAACGTTGTTTCAAACAGCATCCCCATCGTTCACGTGACTACTTCATAAACCATATGTGCACCAACACGGGGTCCCGGTCTATGAGCTGGATACATGCACCACTGCATCAGGATTTAGGTGTAGATTCTCAGTCATTCTGCACATGATCAGACTTATGTTTTAATTGAAAACAGTTGTGAGTTGTGTTTTTATTTTATTTTCTCCCCGTGTCCTGTCTGAAGCAAACAGAACTGATGTCTGAATGCTGGTAACAAGCCTTACAGATTTACTCTCAGGTGGAGCATCAAAGCGTCTGCTTTAATGTCACGCCTGATACTTAAAACTTTATTGTTTTTTGAATGCTTTGCAATTCTGACCAGACACGGAGACAGGTGAAAGAGAAAGGAAGAGACAAAAGGAAAGAGGGGGAAAATAGAAATACGCTTTGCATTAACCAGTATAGAAAAACAATCAATGAAGATCAAGAGTCTGCTTCTAGACCTGCAGAAAGGGGACACACAACAATACATCAGGAGCAAGCTATCACTGCGTCAACCTGATGAAGAAATTATATAATCAACATTGTTTAACTGAACAATCACACGATAATAAATCACAGTGCATTTAGTGCCAACCACAGCCTTAAGACCTGTGTTGAACGTGCCCAAGCCCATACTTATGAGAGCACCATGTGAGCACCTGTGTGTGTACACGCGCTTGTTTATGTAAGGTTTCTCTATAGGAGCGCCCAATAGAGAGTGTGAGGGACCACAGATCTGCCCCCAAAGATGTGTAGGAGACGGGGAGAGCTCCAAGTCCCAGAGATCCAGGAGCTGTCCCAGAACACAGGAACCCCAAGGAGACTGCGACCAGAAAAGTCCCTGCCCCCCTTGAGAGATGCAGAGGATTGTCCTGGGGAGCCACAGCCGGCAGAGTCCCGGGAGATATCAGCGGCAAGCCCTCAGGCCCGCCCGCAGCCTCGCACCCCCAAGCCGGCCGAGCCCGGGACCCAGCAGAGCCCAGGGACCCAGATCCCACCAGGCAGCCACTGGGATTGATCAGGCTGACGCCAAAAATCTTAAACCCCCTGACCCGGGAGCCGTGAACACTCAGGGAGACCAAGGCACCACACCCCACACCAGGTGTGGCAGGGGGAGGGGGGACAAAGATCTATATCATCAAAAGAAGTTCCAGGAGAGGGGAGGAGTCAAAGGCCCCACCTGACATATACAGTCATACACAAACACAGTCATACACTCCCTCCCTCATGCTCACACATGCACATACAACCAAAGACTTACAAAAATGCACGCCGGACACCCACTCATGCTCCCCATACACACCCTATTCACTCTGGTCCCGGCACTGCTGCACATGGGGTACAACCATCACCGGTAACCAGAGTTAGACCCTTTCTGCTGGGGTGCTGATGAGCAGGCTCCCCCGCCCAACGCTGAGCACAGCAACCCACCACCCCAGACCCCAACCAGACGGCCAGATCTCCCTCCTAGCCTCCAGCCCCAGGAAGCCAAGCAGCAACAGAGGTGGCTAAGAACCCCTAGTCTCCCTCCGCCTGCTCCAATATAGTGTTAGTTTTAAGTGAATAGAGCTCAGAAACAGCAGTATGTTATAGGCTCAATATAAGGCTTTTACATTCATTTCAGTGAGACTTGTTTGAGAAGATTCCTATGTACTTGTGTTGCCATGGTAACAGATGACAGGAATCTGCTTCAATATGGAGATTTCCAATGTCTTATGACCTTTTTAAAATTTAAATAATGTTTCTTTGTTAAGGTATGTTGATACAGTAGTGTCTCAAAAGTTTACAAAATGTTGTTGCTAAGCTTGTTGCCATGGTAATGGATAATGCATTTAGGCAAGGCAGCTTTATTTATACAGCACATTTTAAACATAGGGACAATTCAATGTGCTTTACAATTAGCATTAAATAGCTCAACAATAAACATGAGAACACAAACTAAAAATATACACAGGTACAATTATAATTTAGCGCCAAATGGAAAAGACAATTAAGGTTAAGCAATGACATCACAGATTACAGTGGAGACGACGCAGCATAAGAAACCATTCATGTAAAGACTGATGAGGACATGTGCATGAGGGTTTTAAAACAAGGGTTGGGGCAGATCTGAGGTCATGGGGAAGCTGATTCCATATGTGAGCAGCTGAGCAACTTGATGCATCTCAGGGTTCCCCCAGCGCTTTATAAGCCTGGCAGCCCGCCAGGCTAAGCGTCATGCCCCGCCCCCCTCTCCAACCCTACCGTGCCCAGTGACACTAACGGCGGAGCGAAACTAGAGCCATCTATCACAGGGTGTCCGCGGGGTTTTAAAAAGTATTAAAAAGTGATAAATAAAAATAGTCAAATTTCAGGCCATTAAAAGTGTTAAATTTGGTCTCAGAGGTATTATTTTTTCCAAATTAGGTATTATTTTTTTCAGACTATCAGGTGTCTTATTCTGAACATCGACATAGAAATATATTCCGAATGAAATGTTTTGAACGATTATAAAAAACAAAACAAGCCGATTATTTGCTCCTCCCGCCTGCGCTGCCCCGAGTTACAAATGAAGCGCTCCTCCCACAGTGTTGCCAACTTAGTGACTTTGACGCCATTTCTAGCAGCTTTAGACCCCCTTCTTGACTTTTTAAATCTTAAAAGTACCTAGCGAATACCTCAGAAACATCTCTGGTAACCCTTAGCTACTTTCTGGGTAACTGTCGTCGACATTTCCTGCAGGTTAGCTAAACACTCCGCCTGCTCTCCGGACCGTTCTTCAGGACATTAGGAAAGGGAATGATGTAGTGATGTGTCACCCCGGCTTTCCACGGGAGCCGTCAGCAGCACGTTACTGCAGCAGCACGTCATAGCTGCTGATAGGAACCGCTGTGGTCAACAGAACCTTTTCCACCAGAGCCGTCAGCAGCGCGAGTCGGCCGCGTCTCAGGAGCAGCATGTCGCGGCCTTTACGCGCCGGTTCTATTTTCTACGCGCGACGCCTCTGAAACGGGTCAAGTTCGACATTTTTGGGGAAGGAAAGACAGGAAATTGGACGCGGAAATGGAGAGAAGCTCCCGAGATTTTCAGAATAAAGAACGTACTGCCTTCCGGTTGCTTTACTTTAAAAAAACGTTACTAACTGTGCGGCCCCGTGAGAAGTTATCACCTAGCTAGCGGTCTCCTTTGTTTTTCAGGTCCGTATTGGCGATTATAAAACGGACAGAACATAAAACACAAACCATGTTGTAGTTTTCTCCTGCTTGTTGTTGTGTTTACTGACGAAGTCACTCGTGTGACTTCGTGCTCAGTCGGTGACAGCTGCTCCCCTGCTGCTTCGCGTCTCGTGGGAGGGGCCAAGCAGCAGCTTACGGGAGCAAGACGTGCTGCTGCAGTAACGTGCTGCTGACGGCTCCGGTGGAAACCCGGGGTCAGTCGCTAAAGAAACAGCTCTCGGAGCCGGCTCCATGTCGGATTAACCAGAGTGAGTGACACACACTGTACCTGCGGGCTCCTGAGCCGCTAAAAACGGCTAAATGTGCGCGTGCAGCTTGCCCCCGTTCGCTGATACCGGGTTGGGGGGTGGGGGGTGCAGCTGTGGTTGGGACATTTATTACATTAACTGATGGAATTGTAAATAGTTTATAAATAAGGTAGAAATAAGTTCCTCAGGCTGATAACTAATCTCTCTGAGGACACGGTGCTAGTGTACTCTCCTACAGCACCTTGACATGACTAAATAAATATTATGCAACATTTTGTGAACATCATTTTATTTGCATGTATTTGTTATAAATGCCACTGTATAATTCTTGTTGTCAATATTTGCAAGATATCGGTATTTGGGTCTGTACTGGTTAGACTTAAATGAGTTAAACCAAGGTCTATAGCCCTTGGGTCATAAACTATGAGCTGTAAGTATATTGGTCTTTTTATACTGGGAATCAGGAGTTATTTTAGTGATCATCTTGTTTCTTGTTTATTTTTGTCCTGAGCAGTTTTATGACTGAATAAAAACAACAAAAAAATCTACATAAATTGAAAAATAATCGAGATCTCAATTTCAGTCACAATAATCGTGATTATTGTTTTTGCCATAATCGAGCAGCGCTACTTTAGCATATCCGGTCACATAATGATGACGTCATTCAGTGGTCGTTGTGCATCATTTCAGGCCTCGTGGTCAACTGTCTGAACCGCTGAACAGAAGTGCCTGGCTTATTTTCTAAGTAAAATAAATATGTGCAATATGTTGTCAACATCACTGAGTCTCTAAGTCTATTCTTTTTGTATGTTATATATGTTAAAATATGTGGAAATAGGTCGCTGATTAACACTTGCAATTTAGTGTTGTGATGGTTTTAAAAAAAAATTCTGCAGGTATTTAAAAAAAGTATTAAAAAGTAGTAAATTTTACTTAAGGATTGCTGTATATACCCTGTATCAGCATATACTGGTGAGAAACAGCAGCGGAACATGTGCAACCCCCCACCCTCGCTCTCACAGAGGAGCGCTACGGGACCTTACTTGGCCATGTCATTGTTTTCTGAAGACAGGTGATGTTGTTTGAATACAATAAAACTTTCATAAGTGTGTTTAGATTGGAAACAAAGTAGTTTGTAGTGATGTCTAAGTGTTTGCATGTATAGATTTCTGTGCGTTTTCAAAGTGTTTATAATATTTTACTGGTTACTTGTAATTTTAAAAAAATGTAACTGGGAGTAAAAAACTGTATATATGGTGGATATTGGCTTTGGACTCGGTCTTCTTAGATATAGTTTACAGCTTTTGGTCATAAACCATGGTCTCTTTCATTGATGAATGGTTGGAAACACTCAACAGTACACGGAGATCACTAACAATTTTATTTGAAATATGTGTTCTTGAAAGTCGTAACAACAAATAAACAGTCATAAATAAATAGGACATAATTTAAAATAGGTGTAGGTACAGACATCGCAGTTCTAGCATTTGGGATGGTAAGACTTCATCTTTACTTTTCATCTGCAATACAAGAAGAAGAGATTTCATCATAAATATGTAGTAAACACCATTACATGTGTTAATAAAAACACTCAAATCTAACACTTTAGTTTCTGGACCTACTGAATCTGCCAATTGTGTTGCAGCCCAAAGAGCTCATTGAGCCTATTCTATCCATCCGTCGCCCAAAGCAGCCAGAAGATCTCCTGGTGGAGTCATTTCGGAGGCTCTTTAGGTTCTTTGCTGAGAAAAATTCTCTGATTTCTGCCTCATCCAGCCCATTGGGTGGCTGTTTTTCATCTTCTGTATCACCCATGCCATCGAGACTCTCCGTTTCCGATAGGACATCCTGGTCCACCAATCTATTCTCTGATAATGACTCAGCCAGTCTGTGAAGAAGCACCTGCAATACACATGAGCATTAAGTTATTATTCATTCATGGAGCAGGCGATGCATATCACCCTTTTCCTTTCAGAACACCTTCCAGTCTCAGAGCTCCGTAGAGTCACATCCTGGTTCCAGAGCTTGATAAAGACACAGTTCTGTCCAAGAGATTCACAGACCTAAACCCCAGGAGCCAGATGAACATGGCCACAAATCCCTGTTCCAGAGAATGAGAGAGCCATCTCCAAGTGATGGAGCCAAACTGATCCTCATCCCAGTACAAAAAGCTTCATGTTTCACTTCTCTGTCCCAATACCACATTTATGTCCCATGACTAGTCAAGTGGCATTCGGTCATTTTCCAGGCCAGAGTCACATCCCAGTCTAAACATTTGACTCGGTTAAATCCCTGTCCCCGAGTGTTATGGAACAGGATCCATAACCCAAACCCAGGGCTGTAAGTTTCTTCTGCAGTCTCATTCGTGTGCCAGAGCTGCTTTGGCTCCATGTGGGAATTAGTGGTTTAACAACACTTTACTCTGTGAGGGTTAGTGGCTGCCTCACAAGATAATACTCAACAAGGTCCACACTCACCTTAAGGACGTTCACGTCAGTGTCAGTCAGGCCAGAGTGGATGGGATTCGTGCTGCACAGCTGCAAGTTTAAGATCAGGAAAAGGCTGCAAAGAGGAATGATGGGTAGATACATGTTTCTGCCAGCTGCTGTTCTGATGAAATTTTGTCCAGTGGCTGTTTGTTGCTGCAGCCCACATCCTCTCTTCTTTTATACTTGAGCTCTACACGCATCGGTATGTCAGGAATCTTGACATCAGGCTATATGTATTCCTCACACCTGATTATGATAGAAGCTGTCGGAAACAGCTCCTTATAGAGTTGTTTTAGATATGGAGCACTTGTAAAACATAGACGCATCCATAAACAAGTTTGTTTCAGCAGCTAGGCAACCCCTTCATCCCTCACACACTATGGGGGCGGGGCTTTCACTTGACTATAGTAGTTGTAGAGTAAGACCTGTAAGTATTACAGTGTTGCTAAATTTACTGGGCTACGTGATAATGATAGCATAGCCCAGTGGGCCAGGTCTCTGGGCTAAGATTGTCATCTGGTTATTATTAGACATAATAATATTCCAAATATTTTACATCAGTAGTAATGAACCATGAGTCAACATGAGCAACTGATTAATAGATCAAAACCAACACTTTTCCAGTCATTTTAAAGTGATGGAGCGATTTCCTGAATTTCCAACATCAAATCTGTAAAGATTGAAGCTGATGAAAGTGTCCGTAGTTGATGTAGAAACTGTACTGAGAGAGTTTATTTTTTTAACGTTTTACAGGTCTGGGGCACTTGTTCTTTTTCAAATATGATCCGTCACTTTGAGACGCATATTCTTGCCGTACATGAACATTTTCTTACTTCCAGGCTCCACCATCACGCCAACAGACAAGCTTCTTCTTTCCTTCTACTTATGCATTTCACCTCATATCGCTGTTTTTCATGAAGCTGGATGCTTCTGAACGGTACTGCCAATCAAAACCGAACATCAGTGAGTTTCATGAAACTGCTTAGTTCTCCTAAAGAAGGGGCAAACATCAACAGATGTTAATTTGATTTAAAATACTCAGTTCTTCTGAAGGGGTTTCTTTTTTCTACTTTATCAAATTTTGGATTTGGGTCACAATTTATAAATTGGGTTAAAATATTGTATAAAGAGCCGAGGGCGGCAGTTATAACCAACGGAATGATTTCACCTTTTTTCGGTTTGTCACGTGGGACCCGACGGGTGTTCTCTCAGCCCTCTATTATTCATTATATTTATAGAAACGGTAGCTGTGAGTATTAGGTCAAATAGTGATATTAAAGGTATAAGAGCGGGCCAAGTTGAACACAAATTACTTCTTTATGCAGACGATATTCTAGCAACGATAACTAATCCACTTACATCCTTACCACATTTAATGGACACTCTAGAGTCCTACTCAAAAGTTTCTGGATATACAATTATGGTCCAAGTCTGAGGCTATGCCATTGTCGGGTCTGTGCTATTCACACATGGTGGAGAAATTTAAATTTAAATGGACACCTAAAGACATGAAATATTTGGGGATGAAATTATTTCAAGAGCTAGGTGAGCTGCCTTCACTAAACTTGAACCCAGTGTTGTCTAAAATCAAAACAAGTTTTGAAAAGTGGGAGGCATTAAAATTGACTTTGTGGGGCAAAATTAATATTATTAAAATGATTATAGCACCCCAGCTCAATTATATGCTCATGATGCTACCTATTTCTATTCCTCAGGACTTTTTTAAAAGGTATGAACATTTGGTCAAACATTTCTTGTGGGAGGGTAAAAGAGCAAGAATAAAAATGGAGAAATTGTATGCCCCCAGAGAGAAAGGTGGATTGGGACTTTTGGACCCAAAGCTCTATTGCCCATCATTTGAAATGGCAAAACTAGTTAAATACTGGGAGGAAGATAAAGAAAAACAAGAATGGTTAAATATTGAATTTGATATCTGTTCACCATTTGATCCAAAACACAAATTGTCTCAAAAATAAATACAACTAATCCAGTTATTATTCACTCTTGTGAGATTTGGTCAAAGGTGCATAAAATGTTGAAGCTTTCACACTATGTTCAGAAGTATGCGTCTCTTTGGAACAACCGGCTACATGTATTGGTAAAGTACCGGTGTTTTGGGGACAGTGGCACTCACGTGGTTTATGTAATATTGGAGATCTGTATAAAGATGGAAACTTTATGTCTTATGAGGATCTAACCCGTACTTACAAATTACAAGGTAAAGGACATTTTTGGAAATACCTCCAAATGAGACATTGTGACTTCTAAATTTAAGGAAGTTCCTGAGAATGATATTTTAGGTTATATGAAAATGCCACGTGATCGCCACACTGCTTCGGTGTTTTATAAACTGTTTAATCGTGGTTTAAGTGGGGAGTCTTTAGGCATTAAACTACTTTGGCAGCGGGACTTGGAAACAGAATACACAAATGAAAAATGGCTAAATATCTTATCAGACAGTGGTAAATATATGAAAGAGGCTAGAAGTAAGTTTATACAGTACAAGGTGACTGGTTAGAGGGTATGACTCTCACCCGGGAGTCTGGGGATCCAATCCCGCCCGGGCCTTCGTTTCTCCACCTTGCCACATATTGACGGATAAACTCAAGGATGTTGGTTGTTTTGAAAGAATTACCCCGACGCACACTGATGCGCATGGATGAGCCGACATTTTAATCGTTACGCACATCACAGAGGTAACTTGATTCCCATCAGAACATCAGAGCTTTATACTGGACACTGTGTTCAGCGCGGCTCGGAGCGCCCACGGTGGACAGTGGGCTGAAGATCTGTAGAGGGGTTCGCAGTGCAGAACCACGGTGTTGCGATGATTTCCTCCCACTGAAGCAGTCTGGAAACCCGGTCTCTCTGAGGGATGTGTCACTTGGAAAAATGTTCTTTTTATGAAATTATGAAACTTTGGCTGAACAGCGCTTGTTCCCGTCTCTAATATGATGACGCATCCAGTCTGAGGCAGAATAGCAGCTCAGAAAGCTCCTGTAGAGACATTTGATCACGCACAAAGTTTATGTGGAGCAGAAGCAGTCGGGCCACGGCAGGTGACATGTTCCTACATGAAGTCAAACTGTTTAATTGTAACATTAATATGTTACTGGACACACTGGTCTGGTTGGTTAGACCAGTGTTTGAAGTGGAAAACACACACACACACACACACACACACCAATTAAAATAATGCTGATAGCGTGGACTAGAAGACAGGTGATGGGTTACGTATTTAAATGATGATCAGGCTGATGTAAAATGTAATCTCCATCCACATCCAGACACAATTATCCTCTATTCTTTCTCTAGTTGCTCTGCTCTTGCCTGGGCTGATGTAGCTGACGGTGCGCGCGGCGCGCCTAACTAGCGGCTGATGCACATTTTATGCATTTGGAGAGGTGGGCTGGATGCTTTGCTTTTACTGGAAGATGGTCCACTTAACGCACGGGTGTAGACTACATATTAATGACAAATGAATGAAAATTAAATTGTGAGTTTTTACTTCATATTTTAGAAATAAAAATGACGGGGGAACACATTTATGACGTCTTTTTAAACTAAATTTTCTAGCGCCACCTGCCTGCTTCACTAAGTCACTGCTTATTAAGGTCCGTCCAAAATTACCGTGGCCCACCCAAAAATGAAAACCTGGCGCCGCCCCTATTATAAACCTCTGCAAATGGTTGTTCTTCACTTTATCAAACTCAGACTTTGTACAGCTAATGTCAAGATGTAAAATTATTCAGGCGAGCTCTTCCGTCCCTCCCTCTCCTGCTCTCCTGGAAACCCGACATCGGCTGTCAGAAGAGGGAGGTGAAGAAGGAGATGAGGCAAACAGAGTGAGTGCGACATAGAGAAACCAGACTGGTGTGGAGGTGAGCAAAACAGGAGGAAAAGTGTGGGTGTTGAATCCCCCCATCCCCCACGGGTGCGACGCCCATGCGAGCGACCGGTACCGGCTGCTGTCACCTGGTTGTGAGCAGCTCTCTGCTGTCTGAGGGTAGGCCCCGCCCACAACGCCGCGGCTGCTGTGGCTCCCAGTGTTTTCTTTACTGTGGGAAATGGGTAATAATGGCTCTTTGATGGGAACAGGTTGCCGACCCCTGGATAAGATCTGAGCTGGTAAAACAAAAATCCTCATCAGCAGGCTTTTTTGAAAGTGGGGGGGGGACACAGCTGCCAATCACAAATTTTGCCGGGGACATGTCCCCGGCGTCCCCGGTTAAAATGACGCCTATGGTGATGGTAAGACTTCATCTTTACTTTTCATCTGCAATACAAGAAGAAGAAGAGATTTCATCATAAATATGTAGTAAACACCATTACATGTGTTAATAAAAAAAAACACTCAAATCTAACACTTTAGTTTCTGGACCTACTGAATCTGCCAATCGTGTTGCAGCCCAAAGAGCTCATTGAGCCTATTCTATCCATCCGTTGCCCAAAGCAGCCAGAAGATCTCCTGGTGGAGTCATTTCGGAGGCTCTTTAGGTTCTTTGCTGAGAAAAATTCTCTGATTTCTGCCTCATCCAGCCCATTGGGTGGCTGTTTATCATCTTCTGTATCACCCATCACATCATCCAGCATACTACTCAACTCAACTCAACTTTATTTGTAAATCGCGCCTTACAGGCAAAAAGATGCCACCAAGGCACCACAAGTAAAAAACATAAAACATTAAGTCCAGAAAATAAAAACATTGTATCACAAGATACAGATAAAAATACATTGAGTGCACAAATCGCTATAAGTAAAATAATAAAAAACTAGTTAGAAAGGTTAAAAGATAGATCATAAAAGTAGGTTTTTAGCCTTGCCTTAAACCGCAACAGAGGTGGAGGCCCTTATGCTGAGAGGAAGCTCGTTCCAAAGCTTAGGACCTGCCACAGCAAAGGCCCTATCACCACGTGTCTTTAGGCGCGTTCTTGGGACCGAGAGGAGCATGAGGTTCTCCGAGCGGAGTGACCGTGCAGAGGTGTCCGGTTGAAGCACTGACACCAAGTAAGGAGCGGTCAAACCATTCAACGTTTTAAAAACCAAATAAGAGTATTTAAAAATGAGTCCTTACATCCTTACTATTGAAAACCGATCACGTGGGATTACTAGTGACTTGTCTAGCCTAACTGAAAGAAAATTGTATTTAATTTTTTTTTTATTAATTTTGTTTAATTATATTTATAATTTAATCATCATACCTTATCTTGTGTCTGATTTTGTGAAAAAGCTTGATAAAGTGTGTTTTGCAGTCGGGTAAGTAACCTCCTCAATAGAAATGAATGCACTCGGTGCGAATGGAGACCCATCTAAAATGGCGGCCGGCCACTACGGCAGCTCCAGTCCAAGGTGCGTCTGTGGTAGGACAGTCTGCACTTTAGCGACGGGTTGCTGCTAAATGAAATAGCCAATCGTAGTAGAGCCCTTCTAGCCAATCAGAGGCGAGAAAGGCGGGTTCTTCCTCGGAAATCATACTATTCCAAATAACGCGTCCGGCTACGGTTAACACGCCATCTTGTTGTCTTCACCCAGGCGCTCACGTTGACGGTGCCCGGAAGTGTTTATTTGTTGGGCAGAAACGTTTCAGGTAGTCTGAACCAGTGGGAGTTTAACATTTAGTTGAGAGTGTTCGGGTTCTGTTTGGGAACACTACCACGGGTGACCGACAGTAGTGCGTCACCGACCTGAGGTGGAAATTTGAAACCATGCATGCTAATTTAGGCTAAGTGTGTAGCTAAGTGGACTACAACCTGTCCACCCCTCTTGAACACACGCAGACCGCTTCAGTCTGATGTTCGTGTCTCTGGTGTAAGGATATTGTGTTGGTCCCCGTGACGTAGGTCGGTCACCGCGAGCTGACGTTTGCTTTGATCTGATAACACATGACCGGGGGCTCTCCGTTGACCTTGTGTCGGAACCGAACCCAGACCGAACCGGGACCGACTGTCCTCGTTGGTAAGTTTCTACGTTTACTCTGGTGTGCTGTATGTGGATTATGGTAAATGTTCTGTGAGTGTTGCTGAATGAAGTCCGGGCGACAGGATGCTAGCTGGTTTAGCCCAAGGGGATACCCTCATAGATATGTATATAAACATAAATGTGTATATATGTGCAGTGTTGGGAAAGTTACTTTTAAAAAGTAATTAGTTATAGTTACTAATTACTTTGTAAAAAAGTAACTTAGTTACTGAGTTACAAGATTATAAAAGTAACTAATTACCAAGAAAAATAACTATGTAGTTATTTTTTCATTAAAGAATGCAAGAAAAATGGGTTAGTTGAACTTGCTTAATTTACTATAAATGACTACAGTAGTGAAATATAAATGACTAATGACTGGAACATAGTAAAATGTAGGGCTGCTCGATTATGGCCAAAATAATAATCATGATTATGGTGACTGAAATTGAGATCACGATTATTTAGGACGATTTTTCTATTTATTCTGATTTTATTTGTTTTTATTCAGTCATAAAATAGCTCAGGGCACAATCAGAACAAAAATAAATAAGAAACAAGATGATCACTAAAATAACTCCTGATTCCCAGTATAAAAAGACCAATATACTTATAGCTCCTAGTCTATGACCCAAGGGCTATAGACCTTGGTTTAACTCATTTAAGTCTAACCAGTACAGACCCAAATACCAATATCTTGCAAATACTGACAGTAAGAATTATACAGTGGCATTTATAACAAATAAATGCTAATAAATTGATGTTCACAAAATGCTGCATAGCATTTATTGAGTCCTGTCAAGGTGCTGTAGGAGAGTGCACTAGCACCGTGTCCTCAGAGAGATTAGTTATTAGTTATCAGCGTGAGGAACTTATTTCTACCTTATTTATAAACTATTTATTTACAAGTCGTCCATCAGTTAATGTAATAATTGTCCCAACCACAGCTGCACCCCCCACCCCCCAACCCAGTCTCACAGCAATCAGGGCAAGCTGCACGTGTGTTTAGCGTGCCGCACGCGCACATTTAGCCGTTTTTAGCGGCTCAGGAGTCCGCAGGTGCGGTGTGTGTGTCACTCACCCTGGTTAATCCAACAGTGAGCCATATAACTGTTTCTTTAGCGACCGACACATCACTACATCATTCCCTTTCCTAATGTCCTGAAGAACGGTCCGGAGTGTTTAGCTAACCTGCAGGAAACGTCGACGACAGTTATCCAGAAAGTAGCTAAGGGTTACCAGAGATGTTTCTGAGATGTTCGCTAGGTACTTTTAGGATTTAAAAAGTCAAGAAGGGGGTCTGAAAAGCTGTTGGAAATAGCGTCAAAGTCGCTAAGTTGGCAACACTGTGGGAGGAGCGCTTCATTTGCAACTCAGGGCAGCGCAAGTGGGAGGAGCAAATAATCGGCTTGTTTAGTTTTTTATAATCGTTCAAAACTCAGATCGTAATCGTGATTAAAATTCGATTAATTGAGCAGCCCTAGTAAAATGTATGTCTAAATGTTTTTTATAAACCTGAATAATTTAAATAAATAAGCACTTAACAGGAGGGACTACTAACAGGAGCATTACACTTATCTAGACTATTAAAAGGTCACTGTGATATTTAACAAGACCTCAATCAGCTAAAATTTAAAATTGCAAATAGAAACACCTGTAAAGGTTCCCGAGCCTTTAAATGGTCTCTCAGTCTAGTTAAATTACAGAAATGAATGTAATTTTTCCAGCTTCACATAATTGTCTGTTATTAGTGGCATTTCTGTTGCTGGTAATCTAGTAACGGTTAAATAAATAAATAAAATCCTTTAAAGTGACACTAGAAGAGGCACAAGCCTGATGGAGGACTCACATTTACTAACGTGGGTCAGACCCAACCACAGAAGAGCTGAAGCTGGGTGGTGAACACACACAGGTAGTTCTGATAACACCTGAGCTCCATGACGTCTGAGACTGATGCATCAGTGTTACAGCGGGACTAAAGACATGATCAGGAACAGGTTACAGCTGGATGATCTAGGAAGGTAGAAGATCAGGACGTCTGAGCGGTGAACAGGTGAGCGGACCTTCAGGACGTCCTGCTGTCACGCTAAGAAGGCCACGGCTGCAGAGCCACACCTGCAGCCGTAGACTATTCATCATGTCTACCCAAGCCCTCACAATGCGGCTCAAAAATTGAGGCCAACCCGGAAGTACCAAAAATTGCAGTTCCACCCTCATCCACTAGGGGCTGGTGTCAGAAGCGAGCAAATCCTCATTGACTCCCATGTTAAAAATACCAATTTCACAGCAGAAATAAACATGTTTACAGCCTGGTACCAGAACACGTTCTAGGTTTAATAGATCTTGTTTATATTCACAACAACTCTGAGGGGCGTGACGTTTTTTCTAACTCTTCTGTTTAAGTGGAATTAAAGGCTTAAAATTCTGAATAATTAATGAGCATCAGAGGCACTTCCCAGCCTAGGCCTCACACTAATCGGTCTCTGTCAGACACCAGACCTGCAGGTCAACCACCCCTCTAGGGGAAGCTCTAGCTGAAGTAGAATCAAAAGGATGGATAAAAAGAACAAGGACGAACATTTCCCTTAAATTAGGGATGCACATTTACCAACGTTTCTTTAACCGGCTATCGACGCCCCATAACGATTAATAGCTGGTTAATCAAAACTATCCACCCCCCAGTGCACACAGACATTTGCCCCGCCCTATAAATAATAATGCTTCTTTAGTCCACTTTATAAAAGTAATTCTGACACAGGGCTGCACAGTGGTGCAGTGGTTAGAGCTGTTGTCTTGCAGCAGGAAGGTCCTGGGTTCGCTTCCCAGCCTGGGATCTTTCTGCATGTTAGCATGTTCTCCCTGTGCATGCATGGGTTCTCTCCGGGTTCTCCGGCTTCCTCCCACAGTCCAAAAACATGACTGTTAGGTTGATTGGTCTGTCTAAATTGTCCTTAGGTGTGTGTGTGTGTGTGTGTGTGTGCGTGTGTGTGTGTGTGCGTGTGTGTGTGTGTGTGTGCGTGTGTGTGTGTGTGTCTGTGTTGCCCTGCGATGGACTGGCTCTCTGTCCAGGGTGTACCCCGCCTGATTGCCCGTTGACCGCTGGAGATAGGCACCAGCCCCCCCCCCCCCAACCCTCCGTGGACGGAGCGGGTTCGGAAGTTGGACGAATTCTGACGCCCACACTCGTTACGTTTGTGAACAAGAAGTAAAGAGGGTGGGAAGCCCTAAATAACTAAGAACGCTGCCTTGTGGCTAACCGCTTCGTGTTTGAGCACATTTGTTTGGTCATGTGACGAGCTCATTTCTTCTTCTGCGGTTGCCCAGTAAATATTTTGATAGCGGCACTCTTGCGCCCTTTAGTGGCTCAAAATATATTGCACTCAAAAGCAGCAGAAGTCTTTGAATCTGTTAACCAGGCAAAACTATTTTACCCGGTTACAACATTAATGGCAGCTAACCGGTTAACTACGTACACCCCTACCTTACAGGAATAAACTTCTGAAGGAGGACAGAGTAGCTTCAGTAACTGTCTACAGCTGACGTCGTAGATCCCTACGACCTCAAAGGAAACAAACACAGCTCAGACGTCTCATTACTGCTGAAAATGTATAACGTGAGTAAGCATAGTACTACTTGAGCGTAAGTAGTAAAGCGAGAGTTCAGACACTCCCGTAGGCTTCAGTAGAAAGAATGGAAGTGATGTCAGCCATGGAGCTTCAGATAGTTCCAAACACCAACAGTTCCACCAATGAACGCCGTTTATTCTCCGTGTTTCAGAGCTTTTTGCCCGTAACTTTTCCGAAAAGCATTAAAGTCGGAAAGGGGGGAGGGGGATCAGTAAAGCAATAAAGACATCCAAATGGTCCAATAAGTTTCACTTTCCTTTATTTAGGAAGTACACTGATTAAATAATTGTTTATATTGTGAATATACTTACAAGTAGCGGCGTTGCTCTTATTTCAAGTTGTTTATTCCCTCAACGTGCTGCTGTGAGCAGTGTTCGGTGACGGAGCTGGTAGGCGGAGCCTTCGGAAAGGCAGGGTAACTTTTCTCTGCATAACACCTGTAGCTCCAGCACGCAGCTCTGTGCTGCAGAACTAGAAACCCCGATGTTTTGCAGCCTGTTGGAAATTTGTCTTTTATTGGCGTAACTTTCTCTGTCGGCTGGCTCCATGTTGTCTGACTTCTCTGTGACTGTTGGAGGAAACTGGAGACGGTGATGTGCTTTGTTGATGCCTGAAGGGAAAAGCTGACAGTCAAAGCAGCCAATCACAGAGCATGTTGAACGTCCAGTATGTACACATTACAAGTGTCTGTAGCTCCGTCTCTGCTGTCTGGCTAAAATACCACCGAGCTGCAGGTACCAGCTCTCCAGAGGAAACACGTTAGCTCTGTTAGCAGGCTTGCTAACAACACTTGGTGTCTGAGTCCGTGCCTGCTGTAAACTGTGTAACGTGTTGTTTTCATACAAGACACAATTATTGATGTAGAGGGACTTAATGAAATCAAAACTAAGCCATTTATCTCTACCTCAGGATTAATTAAAAAAGTCGTGTTTGTTGATTTAAAAGGTTAAATCCGGTTTATTTCTCCCAATTCTGATCCTTTCAAAAACACGTCATTGGGCTCGATTTCTGATCACGTGTTTGGATCGGAGCCAACAGGGGTTGGGCTAACGCTAACCCTAACCCATCCCTACTGGAAGCAAGGTTAAACTTCATTTATACTTCTCCGTCTACAGTCAGGTCCCTTCTGGAAAGTTGGTCCACGGTCAGGGAGCTCTGAAGGTGTGATTCACCTGAAAGATAAAATATATAAAAGTTAGTTTGTTTACCAAATTAATAATTCTGTTATATCAAACCCAGTAGGCTAGGATGTAACACGGATTATGCTGTAACCAATGTTAGTTTCTTGATCGTTTAGTCATCCATCCATTGGAAGGGTTGGGCATCGTTTGATTTTGAACGATTCCAATTCCTCATTTCGAATCCGGTTTCTATCGATTCCCGATTCTTTGAAGACATGACATGTTTTACATGAGCCAGCTAGCCACAGGTCCTACTGGATGAACTAATCATAACTTCAACATGAATTTTAACTCTATGAACAACAACATCACCTTCATTTAGACTAAAACATGTTTTGGAGACAAAAGAAGACGACTTGCAGCACAACCAGTGTGTTTGTTTCTGACCACAACCAAAGTGTGGAAGCAGCCTCTGGGATGAGAGGCTAAATGTCTCCAACATATCCAGAAACGTCCAGCTGTTTTCAGCTAAAACTCTCAGGATGATCATGTCCAGGATGACTGAGAACTACACCTCCATGCTGCAGCAGCTTCAGTCACAACAGGAAGTGGAGCTTAACCGTAGCTGCTGTCAGTAACAAGCTAACAGGTTTAAACATTAAAACTCAACAGAAACAGTTCATAAAGGAAATTAAAATGTTAGTTATTATTATTATTATTCTACTTATTTATGGTGGCAGAAGCTGGTGTGGTCCACCACAGAGAAGCTGCTCTAGCATGATGACTTTAATTATTCTACAGGTTACTGTTCAGCCTGCTGACGCTCACACACACACACACACACACACACACATACACACACACACACACACACACACACACACACACACACACACACGAGTGTTGGTGACTGCTGACGCTCCGTGTGTGTTGTTATTTCTGCAGTGAGACAAACTCACCTCACACCGTCCAGAGTTTGTTCTTTAAAGCTTCTATTAAATCCACCGTGTTGACGTATTTAACACGTTTCCTCTACGCTGCAGGAGTTAACGTTCATGTTACGGAGTAAAAGTTCGGCAGACGCGTTTGTTTATATCTGGGTGGGGGGAGGGGGCGGTGCTGCACACACACAGCTGGTGTGATCAGCTCTGAAAAGCGTTGATC